>NC_084513.1:10638259-10905759 GCF_024500385.1 Phyllopteryx taeniolatus | reverse complement strand
CCAGTTCAGGGTGTACCCCGCCTCCTGCCTGATGATAGCTGGGATAGGCTCCAGCGCTCCCGTGACCCTTGTGAGGAGAAGCGGCTCAGAAAATGGATGGATGGATATATGCAATACATTTTAATGTAATTCAAACCCCATTGTTTAAATACACGTTTTAATTATTGTTTAAGGTGGTATGTGGTGGAAAAAAGTTCAGAACCATTGTTTTAGAAAATAGAATACATGTAAATATTAAAATACATTTTTTAAAAGACACTAATAATGATAACAATACAGCATACCGGTAATTCTAAAATTATGATCAAGGGTTGAACTGATAACGCTTTCCATGTATTGCATTTCCATCCACGGCCACTAAACAGCAGCATGGAGCTTTTGTTGATTAAAGTCAACTCTTGAGAGGGAAAGATGGATGACGAAATGATGTATATTAAAGGAGGATGATTCATGACGTCATGCAGATGGACCTTCACCAACATGTGATCAGGAGGTAAGGAACTGTCAATAAAAAACACACAGAAACATACACAATCGTGCTGGCGTCACCACAGCAAGGCCATGTCAAAGTTAGTAAGCGTGCGAGGTCGTTTGAGGGCAACAATGCGGGGGGAAGAAAAAGGAGAACGGAGAGTTCCGGCAACCTTGTTGTTTGTGTGAGAGTGTTCTACGAGCTTAGTAATGGTACTCCTCATTTAGGGTGGGCTCGCAGAAGAACCGAGAGCCGCGCTTGGCGGTGCGGGCGGTAAAGGGCACCGTCTTCAGCACTGCGTCGATGACAACCACAGAACAAACAAAACAGGACAGCCAAGACAAGACACACAATATAAGAGAAGCAGACTTCTACTGCAGTTTGGCACAAAGCAGTTGCACAGGGAGAATCATTATTTCCTCCGTTGCCGAATTTGCTCACTTTCAAAGAAAATAACAGGCTTGGTATGGTTGGTCACTGACTACGGTCATAGACGCAATTATCAAACTCAAAAAGCAATGGCGTAGTGGAAATATGAGACAGATGTAGGTTAGGGTACTGGCCTCCCAAATTACAACAAAAAGTCAAAAGTACAAAAAAGCACTGAATTTTCCACAAGAGCCACCACAAATGAGACGATAATTGACTGTTACTGTTACTTCTGGGGGCATAGAGCTTAACTGGTTAGCACATCTGCCTCACAGTTCAGAGGACCGGGGTTCGAATCCCGGCCTGCCTGTGTGGAGCTTGCATGTTCTCCCCATGCCTGCGTGGGTTTTTTCCTCCCACATCCCAAAAATATGCGTGGTAGGTTGATTAAATACTCTAAATTGCCCGTAGGTGTGAATGTGAGTGCCAATGTTTGTTTGTTTTTATGTGCCCTGCAATCGGCTGGCGACCAGTTCAGGGTGCACCCCGCCCCCTGCCCCAAGTTAGCTGGGATAGGCTCCAGCACACCCGCGACCCTAGTGAGGATAAGCGGTACAGAAAATGGATGGATGTTACTTCCAACTCTCCACACTCCACCATGAACCCTTCCAAAATAGCCCCTTACAGACCCCTAAGCCCCTCCCCCTGGCCATCACATCGTTCATCCATCCACCCATCCATTTTCTGAGCCGCTTCTCCTCACCAGGGTCGCAGGCGTGCTGGAGCCTATCCCAGCTATCATCGGGCAGGAGGCGGGGTACACCCTGAACTGGTTGCCAGCCAATCGCAGGGCACATACAAACAAACAACCATTCGCACTCACATTCACACCTACGGGCAATTTAGAGTCTTCACTTAATTTACCATGCATGTTTTTGGGATGTGGGGGGAAACCGGCGTGCCCGGAGAAAACCCACGCAGGCACGGGGAGAACATGCAAACTCCACACAGGCGGGGCCGGGGATTCAACCCCGCTCCTCAGAAGTGTGAGGCTGACGCTCTAACCAGTCATCCACCGTGCCGCCTCACATCGTTCAATTTAACACATTTCAATTTATTTATTAACAGAGGTTATTTTAAGCATCTTTTGAAGTTAAACGTGATTGGAATACATGGGGTCCCACATTGTGCACTCACAAATAACGGAAAAAAATGTCATTGAGTGATACACTGTTCATTTCCTTGTAAGTGAGCAAACTTGAGCAGCAGATCAAATAATTCCCAAACTGTAAATTAACAGTCAGCATCAGGCGGGCAGTTAATGCTGCTAAATTGCTACATCATCATCATCATCATCTTCAGATCAAGCTGTATAAACACAATCAAGCTGTATAAACACAATCAAATTTAATAGTGTATATATAGTCGCCGGCCACACCATTAGGTACACCTACAAAACGACACTATCTTTTGATAATGAGATCTAATACAAGCGCTGTATCAAAAATTGTACCTCTACATAGTTAATGATAGTTTTTATTGTAGTTGAAAGTGTTGTCAAAACTGTACTGCATCACAAATACATTTCTGATATTTTGCCGTGAAATAAGGTTAAAAGAAAATGAAATAGTGTGCCATTTTGAAAGTACAGTATCCTTTTTTGATCAACAAAATATATCAACGTGTCCATGTGGATAGACCGCATTGTGTAAAAAATACAAATAATTCAATTTTCAATTTAGTGTTAACAAGTCATGCCCTGCGATGGCTGGTGACCAGGTTCAGGGTGTACCCCGCCTCTCACCCGAAGTTAGCTGAAAAAAGCGCCAGCACACCCGCGACCCGAGATGGATGGCTGTATTAAGTCAAATTCAATCACTTTCCTACAACAGCATATTACAGTTAAAGCACAAATTTAAGCACTCTGTGCAGTTCTACACTCAAAACTACGATAATGAACTCTGTTACATGAATTGCTCCATGTGTGTCAAAAAGGCAGAATTTGCAGATGAAAAATTATCTGCATGCTTAACAAATACCAATTGTCAGACTTTGTGTGCTTTTTTAAAAGCCACTTCTAATTTCAAAACGCACTAAAGTTGACCATTAGCACTGCGGGATACATGCACATTTGGGAGAATCTATGGGGTAATATTAATGACATACAGTTGTGCCTTGATACGAGTTTAATTAGCTCTGTGACCATGCTTGTAACTCCATCTGGCGTATCTCAAATCATCTTCCCCCACTGAAATGAATGGAAATGCCACTAATCCATTACAGACCCTCGCCCCCCACCCCAATAATATGTTTTAATAAGGAAAGTAGCACTATCATGTTGCACTTCCTAAAAAACAGCAATAACATAATTAAATAAAATGTAAACAATCAAACAGTTAGTGCATTGTGATTGGTTCATTGCGGCTCATTCCGATGTGCGTGACTTGGCCACTGGGCGGCAGTATAATAGTCGTGCAGACAAGCGACGGAGAGTTTTACTCTTATAGTGACTTCAGTAATATGAAGTAATGTTAGTCGTTTTTTTGCAGAGGATACAGAATACATACCTGTGTCAGTATTGTTATATTGTCGGGCAACATGTTTTGCTGCATTATTTGTGTTCAAAGATCTGTTCATTAAAGCGGTATATCACCACATAGATGCTATTCGTTAGCCTGTCTATGGTGTTTCCATTATGTGTTAGCATTAAGCACGCAGACTTTAAGGCAATGTTGTGTGGTTGTTTTAAATACACAACGTGCAATTCTCTTTGTTTTATGTCTAGTTTGACAGTGAACTTCAACTGGAGTGACATTAAACATCTTAAAGCCTCTTTTTTTTAAGAATTGTTCTCTATCTGCCAAACTGCTGCTTGCTATGAAGTGAGTTGAGTTCATTGCCACCATACAGCGCTTTTATCTGAAAAAACCTGTAAGTCGGGTCACTTGTACCGCAAGGCACAACTGTACTTAAATTTTTACCTTTCTATGTCCAACAAATTTGCCAGTTCAACACAAATTGACAAGGATGCAGTTAAATGAATAAAGGATTAAATGTCATCTTCCAAAAAGACTTTCAGGTTCCGCAAACACCCTGGTTGAACTCATGGTGCAGGTGTACCTAAACATTGTGGCCTGCAAGAGTATTTATCGCCTTGAGAATAATTTATTTGCTCAGTTAGTCACAGCATCGGCCACGTGTTACTAAGCAACGGCAAAGCAGATAAGCGACAACATCAAAAACACTTCAAGGTGTTACTGGATTAGCTTAGCTCCGTTCATGATGGCCTCCCAAATATCGGTTAGTTGGTCTTACCAAAGAGGACCTTCATGCAGAGAGCCCCACGTGTGTGTGTCTTATGTGTACGTTTACTTGTGCAAGTGTGTGAATGAATGAATGAGCAAGGCCCAATCAGATTACCCGTGATGATGTCCTCAATGGCGCCGTCTTTGCCTTCGTAGACATGGCGGCTGTCTTTTACTTGCTTCTTCCGCAGTTCCTGGATCAGCTCCTGCTGTTGCCTTTTGTTCTTATGTGACGGAGACTGGGGAGAACAGACACACCGACACACACCTTGAACGCATTCTATGTTTAATGCAATCATCAGCGCGTTTACGAAGTGTAAGGGTTGATCCTGAGCAGCGGTGACGCGGCCCAGCAGGGTGGGAGAAGCACATATAACCAGAGGCAGCAGGTGGTCGGTCCACAACAGATCCTGACATCAGCAGGGAGGCAGGGTGAGGCTTCGCCCAGCCTGGCTTACCTTCTGTTCTTCCTCCCTCAGAGCCTCTTGTTCAAGAAGTTTCTCCATCAGAAGCTGCTGCTGCCTCTTTCTTTGCTCGTTGTCCTCTTCGGCTTGCTGAGGAGATCACAACACAACGTTTCAACAAGTCAAATCAGTGTGTTTTGGTGCAGTTAACTGAACAAATGGACTAAAAACCAGACTAAGTCAGGAGAATTACAACCACAATGTGTATGTCCACGTGTGCATTGAAAACATTTTGAATTGGAAAAAGCACAAAAAACCGTGACTGTGACACTAATATTTTTTGCTTTGGAGACACCTCAAACTATCCACCCATCCATTTTCCATACCGGTTATCCTCACTAGGGTCATGGTGGTCCTAGGGCCTCTCCCAGCTGACTCTGGGCGAAAGCTGGGGTACACCCTGAACTGGTCACAAGCCAGTTGCAGGGCGGATATAGACAACCACCCATTCACACTCACATTCACACCTATGGGCAATTTAGAGTGTTCTCAGCCTACCATGCCTGTTATTGGGATGTGGGAGGAAAACTTGAGTACTCGGACAAAACCCACCCAGGCACGGGGAGAACATGCAAACCAACACGGGGGAGGCCGGATTTGATCCCAGGTCCTCAGAACTGTGAGCGAGATATGCTAACAAGTGGGCCATCGTGCAGCCCACCTCAAACTAAAAAAAAAAAAAACAGATTTGAGAAAGGGCTTTTGATGCTAAAATAGGGATTTATTTACTTACAGATATAACTAAGCCACACTGACTCACCAAATGAACATCAATGGCTTTTTTACATGATATTCACCATTCACTCTGTCATCTTTTCTCACTATCACGACACGCTTTCTACTACCTATTGTGACACATATTCTGTTTATACAATAATATTTCCTCTGTTCGAGTGTGAGGTGTCTAAACTTGTCCAACTTCCAAAATGTTGGCATTTCTCCCCCAAATAAACAACGTGACAAGCCGATATTCACTCCCTGATCATTATCTATTCAAAAGCTGTGCTGATCTCAAATCCAAAGTGATGCCATACTACCTTCTACAGGGATCTATAAGTCATTACAGCGGTTTACAAACCTGAATTTCACAGACAAACTGGGCAAGACCCTCTTCCACCCCTACCCATTGGAAAATGTACTTGACCAATGTATTTGTCCGTAGATTCCAGTTGATAATACATGTATGCTTTGAACATGAGGTAAAATTATGTAACACAACATTAATAGTTTTAAATCAGCAACTTAAAGCAGCATAATGGATCAAATTGATCTCAAAATAAAATCTTAAAAACATTTTGATGTTGAGTAGCCGCTGTTGTTGCTAAGCCAGCATAAAGTAATCTGTAATATCAGTGTTCAGTGGTCATGTTGCGTTAGCACTAGCGCCAATAGTAATGTTTGTGACACACTAACCGTGCAACATCGGAAATGTGTGTGTTTGGTGTGTGTGAATGCACGAGATGTTCACCCGGTAAGCCTTCACAAAGCGTACAAACACAGGGAAGAAGACAGAGGGCGGCGTGGTTTTTGAACTCTCCCCATAGAATTTCACAGCCTCATCGAAGGCATCCTGTAAACAAACACAAGCTGGTTCATCCATGAAGTTTACCGGCGCGCTTTCAGCGGGTTACAAAACACGCTAGTTTCACCTGCGCGATCTTGGCGTCGTCCTGCAGCTTCTTCAGCTTGCTCTCGTTGTGCGTGTTAAAGTCCTTGAGCATGGTGTTGTGGCCATGCATGCTGTATTCCCTCTTGGTCAGCTCCATGCCTCTCTGCAGCTCCTTCACATCCAGCAGGACGTTGTCTAGCGACACTGTGAAACATGAGCTAACGTGAGTGCACATTCAAGGAAACCATAATCATTGGTCACAGCTTTAGGTACACCTGTAAGCTGTGTCAAAAAGAAAGCATACTGCAGACCATAACAACACACTGTTTTGGCTCATTTATCTACATGATGGGAGAAAAATAGAAAATACGGTTCTACACGATCACCACACCAATAAACAAGTTAAATGATTCTATAGTTGGATATAGTTGGAATATGATTCTATTTGTAAACGCACAGTATGTTTACAGGCCCAATGTGGCAAAGAGCCGTGAGGGCTCACCTGCTGCTGCTTTCTCCACGTAGTGCAGCTCGTTGTAGAAGAAGGAGACCTGCGTATATTTCTCCTTCACCACATTAGCAATGTAGTGCAACAGCGTTATCTTGCGGTCCGTCGACTTGGTATCGAGCAGCTGCAAGGCAAACAAAAATGAGAGATATGTGTGTGGTTACCTTATGATGAACAATGGATGGCAGACTTGACTAACCAGGTCTAAACTTTGCAGCTTGAATCCATAAACTGCTCCTCTTTTGCTGCTGTTCATGTAGTTTCCGAGTGCTAAAATAATCTGCAGGGAAGATAAAAATGTAAATTACAAACGACCACGATTTGTTACATGCATTCCAAGTGGATGTAAAGACACCATTGAAGTCTTGTGCAGAGTTGGTAAATTACAGTACAACCCAATAACAATGTACCGGTAATAAATTCATCATACTACTACATGGTTCGGCAAACGCAGAATTACCAATTCGCTAATAACAAAAAGATACATAAATAAATGAATAAATAATATTTTAAATTTTTATAATTTTGTTTTCTTCTTCTTTTTGCTGTTTCTTTTTTGGGTGAACCAATCCTGAAAATGCTTATTGGCAATTTATCCTCACTTATTTAAGAATTTTTGGGGTTAAAAAAAATTCCAATGCAATTTTTAAAGGGTGTCAATTATACGCAGATTTTAACTATTGCCGGTTCGGCCCCAACCCTAACCCCCGAGAATAGCTGGAGCCACTGTACTACTGACAACTACTATTTCCAGTCTAGAGTCAATGAGCTCACGTGCCTCTAGAATTTTCTTCAGCTTCTGTGATGACTTGATGGACACTGATGCTGCTATGACTGCATGGAGTTGCTATGAGAAAACAGAAGAAAGTGAATTCAGTGCACCGACAATTTTATCAAACCCCAGATGAGATGAGAAAAATCTAATACCGGCGTGAGCATCTGTATGCTCTCCGTGAAGTTGCCGATGAAGGCCATGATGGTCATCTTCTGCATGAGCCGCTCGATCTTGCTGAACTGCATCATGAAGCGGTCCTCGTCCGTCAGGCTCTCCAGCGGCTTGCGCTCCTTCTCGAACTGACGCAAGGTCTTAACCTCATTCTCAGTGGGCTGGAAGCGCATGAGGCACTCCACGAAGTCCACCGGCAGAGTACGCAGGTCGAAGCTAAGCGGCAGGAGAACACCGATTCAGCTCTGATCGGATTTGACAACATTGTGTTACTGCATTGTGTATGTGTGTGTGTTTGTGTGTGACTGGCGACCAGCATTTGTCTACAGTAGAACTACTTCAAGGGAAAGGGTCACCGAGTCACCGCTACTGTTCGGCCCACGGTTTACCACAGATACCGGTCCATTCCCTCCCAGCCCATCACATTCTGAAGGGGTCCCTCACATTTCTCACGTTGGGTCAAGGCTTTCTATGAATGAAACATGGACGCAGAGTTGGCGGAGTTTGTCTCCGGAGTCGGTGTCAGCGCAAGGGGGTGCCCACTGCCGCTCAGTAAATGTTTGATAATCAGCTGTCAAGATTGCTGGAAAATGCAAGCTCTCGGGAAAAAAAACATGGGCCAAACATGGCAGAATCTGACAGACACAACTTGAAAGGACTGCGATGCCGGAGAATACCTATTTCTCCTGTCGTTATTACTATTGTCAGGTTGAGTTGCATTCAGGCCCTTTCACTATGGCTGACTTGACATTTCTCATCTGCATTGTGACTGACAAGGCCTGTCATGTTTTGCCCATCCTGCCCCCCTGCCGTCGTCTCAGAACCATCCCGTTTTGTCCATGGCCCTGGCTGCCGGGAAAATGGTGTAAAATTACCCTAAGAAAAGTCCAAGTTACATGACGTAAGCGGACCCACGTTCGAAACAGTAAGACTCTGGTAGTGTACCAATATTTTTGCTCATTTTGTTTTAGGTTCATCACAAAATTTTAATGAAAAGCCCAGTATCCAAAACTTTTTGTGAGTACCGTACAGTCTATGAGTCACCTTTTGTATTGAACGACTGAAATAAGTTAAGTTTTCCACAATCTACTTACAGCTGAATGGCCTTGCAGATCTCCTCAGGCGTCTTGCCCACTTTCCTCAGTGTAATGGCCAAATTCTTTGCCCTGTTGGAGTCCAGCAGCGTCACCTTGTTGGGTCCTTTCTGAATTATCTGCTTGCTCATGGTCAGCTCTACCGCCTGGCCCTGGGCTTTCGTCTTAAACATTTCCTCAAACTCATCCACGTTCAGGTCCTGGGATGGCAACCAACAATCGCATTTGTGTAGTGTTAGAACAGGAAAGAGGCGGGCGAGCCGTGGACGTGTGCTGAAGACGCTCACCTCAAGTATCCTCTCGTCGTCGATCTCGTTGAAGACGGTCCCGTTGATCTGGTTGGGTTTCAAGGCCACCCAGTTGAAGACGGGCATGCGGAACTTGGTTTTGATGGGCTTCTTGATCTTAACAGCTGGACAGGAAAGGGAGTCATGAGAATCACCCTGTAGTTGAGTGTGCACACACTTACACACTCACATGCAGGGACTATTGGGGAATGGGGTCGATGATGAATCAGGGAGTGATGAACAAAACTTTTCACAGGTGCATGTGTTCTGTAAGTAAACATGCTCAGTGGAAATAGGTTTGGCATGGACAAAAATTCTTTAATTATTAGGCCAGAATTACATTACTAAGGCAAGTGTGAAGTAAATGCTTTTAAAGTCTCCTATTATGTTTATTCATTCCATATGTCATGCATTTTAGGACTCTGCCTAATTGGAATGATTATGGCTGTTTAATGACTCTCCATCAACGCTGACGTTTTATTTGAGTGGGGCGAGTGAGCAAAATAGATTAAGAAAAAGCTCTGTTTTATTTGAGTGGGGCGAGTGAGCAAAATAGATTAAGAAAAAGCTCCCTATCATCTGCTTTTCACATCAGGCGATTGTCTCTGAGCATGCGACCGACACTTTTGTGGCAAAACACAAAAACACACCATCACAATACTGTACTCTACCAACATGGGGTGGTGAAACCATGCAGCTCATTTGAAACTTGGTATTTTCTGAGTTTTGATATGAAAGCTCATTGGAAAAACTTGCTCATAAATTTGCTCAAACTACTGAATGCTCCACATGTTTTGACACATGTGGTCTCAGTGGCCAAAAAGAGGCAACTGCATTTGAGACAGAAAATACCAATTTCAAAGCATGTGGGAGAGAAGCATAGGGTAAAAAAATCAAATAAAATAACTGAACAGAAAAGGTGGAACCTACAGAAAAGTTTGATGGGTCCCTCTGGTTGGCAGAAAAACAAACAATTCAAAGATACATTGATAAGAAGTTGAAAAGAAATTAGGGGAAATGAACATGCATATTTCAAAAGGCACACAAGTGTAAGCTGGAGGCAGCATAACATAAATAAAATGTTTCTCCAGTCCAGGCTAAATTAATGGTTTGAAAAGGATAATTGAAAGTAGAAGATGAAGCAGTCATTCATACTTTGTGAGAATGTGGTGGCAAGTCTGGAAATAAAATCCTCAATTCTATTGACCTTATTTGACGTATCATCAACCATAAAGCTACTCCAGCACAGTTGAGAAAAAGCTATGAAAGTTGAACAGAGAATAAGCTTATGCAGTCATCTGTTTGCCTGCGACTGGACCAAGGTTGAGAATAGAAAAGATAATGTGAAAAACGGTCTCTCGAGAAATTTTGTGTACAATTTTGTATTTCCACTCCAGGAAGCTTACCGGCTAAACCCGAGTTCATGATAACAGTGGGGGTCCCGCAGCCAGGCAGAGGAGGAGCAGCAGGAGGAGGTGGGGGAGGTAAGTAGGCTAACATCTCTGAGGCGGAAGGTGGAAGCGGGGGTGGAGGCGGTGGCGGTGGCGGAGGAGGCGGCGGTGGTGGCGGAGGAGCTGGTGCAGGAGTGGATGACGACGGTCCATTTGGCACTGTAAGAGAAGACAATGAGCTTAGTATTCTTGAGTCACCATCGTCTTAGTATTTCAGTAAGTAGGGTTACGCAGTTATCGACATAATCCATTAATTGAATTTTTTGGGTAAGCCTGATGTTTATTTTTGTCCAATATTTGTTTACCACTATCTGATTAGCATCAAATACTTTTTTGTTGTACTAGTAGGTTTTTCTTTATTTTTTTTGTTTTCTAGCAGAAGCTATGCTATGCTATGCTAACGCTGACTGCTACAGTGTTCCCTCGCCACTTCACGTTTTGCGTCTTCAGTGCATCGCATGTTTTTCCCAAATACTAATAAAAAAAAAACAATCATAAAAAAATAAAAATGAAAAAATACACAGGCACTCATACAAGGCGCGTGATTGGTTCCCGGCACGACATCGACCAATGAGAGCACGAGTGGATTTATCCCGTGAGCTGATTGGCTGCGCATCATCGCAGCCTCACCCAGCATCTTCCCTTGTGTCTCGCCAGTCTCGTCCACGCTGTTGACTGTCTCGCATACTGTATCTTAGTGTTGTGTTCGTGATAACTTTTTTTGTTTAAGCGATAACTTTTTTTGATTAGTTAAGCCCTTAGAATGCCGCCTAAGTGCTGTGCCCCTGCGAAAGCTTCCTCCGGGGCGCCCAAGAGGAAGATGATGACCATCAGCGAAAAAGTGAAACTTTTAGATATGATCAAAGAGGGCAGAAGTTATGCATCTGTGGCACGCCATTATGGCGTGAATGAATCTACAGTGCGGTATATCAAGAAAGAGGACGCAAAAATCCGCGAAACTGCTTCAATAAGGAAGCGAAACGTGGTAACTCCGCGTAATAAGAGACGGGGTTATGTCCTTGTACAGGGGAATTTTGAAGCAAAAGAAAAAAACTAAGACAACAAATACCCTTCACCATGTTTTTCTCCAAGGTAAAACCCCAGCTACACCATCAGCACCTCCAGCTACACCATCAGCACCTCCAGCAGAAGAGTCTCCGAGTGAACCTAAAGCCTCTACGAGTCAAGTGAGAGCCTCTCCTCCGCCACCAACGCAAGCCTCTTCGCCTCTCTCAGAAGGCAATGTTGATGAATGTTAATTACTGTATAAGGTTTTATAATTAAAGATTTAAGTAAATACTGTTGTAATCTTTGTCTCAAATATGTAAAGTATAAATACTGTTTACATATTTTAAACATTCTGGTACCCAGATACACGAAAATTCCTGGGGGGGGGGGGGGCAAACCACATACACGAAAATACCTGGGGGGGGTGGGTGTGGGGGTCAAATCCTACTTCGCGGTTTTTCAACTTTCGCGGGGGTTTCTAGTCCCCATTAACCCTGAAAAACGAGGGATCACTGTATTTCTAACTGTTCATAACGCCCTCCACCTTGACTAAGGCCACAGCCCCCAGCCCCAAAAAGTTCGACCTTGGTTTCACTGGACCATAACAAGTGGGAAAATCTGTACATACTATGAAGGATTTTGTTTACGGCGGCACGGTGAACGACTGGTTAGAGCGTCTGCCTCACAGTTCTGAGGACCGGGGTTCAATCCCCAGCCCCGCCCTGTGTGGAGTTTGCATGTTCTCCCCATGCCTGCGTGGGTGTTCTCCGGGCAGTCCGCTTTCCTCCCACATCCCAAAAACATGCATGGTAGGTTAATTGACAACTCTAAATTGCCTGTAGGTGTGAATGTTAGTGCGAATGGTAGTTTGTTTATATGTGCCCTGCGATTGGCTGGCAACCAGTTCAGGGTGTGCCCTGCCTCCTGCCCGATGATAGCAGGGATGGGCTCCAGCACGCCCGCGACCCTAGTGAGGTGAAGCGGCTCAGAAAATGGATGGATGGATGGATGGCGTTTACATTTTTGGGGACAAAGGTCAATTTTGTAAGGAAATAGCACCTTCATGTTATATTCTGTGGCAGTATTATTGTGATCAATTATTTCCAAAGGGATTATTTTTGTAATTGTATTGATAATAAATTGGCAAACATGTTATTAAAATGTATTATTGATTGCATTTAAAGGGCCACTTTCTCCAGGTTTTGAATAATGTCACTGTAATTTTTATTGGTTCCATCCCTCATGTACGTTATATTGTATTTCCTCAAATTATGTTTATTTACTGAACTTCAGAGAATATTAGGTCCTTATTTAAAGAAGGCCTCAGTTTCAGAGTGTACATACGGCAACAGTGCACCTACATGAGCCATTCCCTAGCAATGGTGGCGGCGGAGGAGCCTCAGGAGCACCCACAATGCCTCCCGGAGTGCCCGGACTGTGGACGCCAACGCCGTTTCCGCTCACGGTGGTGCCCGCCAAACCTTCCACACCGCTGGGCGGTGACAACGGAAGGATGCAGATGTCGCCGTTTCCCTTTTTGTGGATCCTGATGGTGCCCTGCTTCTCCAGCTCATGGATCTTCTTCTCCAGGTGACTCTGCCGCTGGATGGCCTCGTCCTTCTCCTTCAAGATCTGCCGCAGTGAGTGGAGCTTCCCACTGGTGTCTTTGTAGGCTTCCTGTATGAGTGCAGGTGATTGTACCCATAATTTACATTCAGTCAGTAATTTTTTAAGTTTGTATTTTATGATCTTTTTTTCTCTTGGTCAAGTTTTATGTAAAAGCATTAAAAACCCTTACACGGCTTGAAATCCTCTCTGAATAGTTTGGTGAATGTGGCTATTTACGTCATGCAACTTTTTTTTATGACATTGTCATAAGTTGTTGTATAGTTTGTGACGTGTTATATTACATGGTGTAGCTAGCTTTAACCATGTATTTTTCATGAACTATGAGTTTGAAATACAAAATGAATTGTAATTTTGTATCCACAAGAGGATGATACTGAAAATTCATCTGAAAAAGTACTCAAGGCAGGAGATTCTCGAAACACACTCTGGAACAATTATATCACGACCATAAGGCGTTAAATTTTCTCCAAAATGGACGGGGTGCCTTATAATGCAGCGCACACCTTGTGTGTGCACAGAGTTCCAAAATCTGTAAATGTTGTTGTGTGACTTTAATGAGCGCTCCGGTTGACTGACTGGGAGCATTTACTAAGACTAGGAGGCAGCGCCGGGCGAGTTACGCCACAATTTGTGAATGGATTGTGGATGCTTGGGCTAACGTTCCTGCTTGCACTGTTGTTCGAGCTTTCGTAAAAGCCGGCATCATTTCTGTGGAGCCGCACAGCAACGAGACTGACTCTGACAATGACGAGAGGGAACCTGGCGTGTTCGATTGAGAACTTGCCCTGCTGTTCATTTCGGATACAGATGAGGACTTTGATGGATTTGTGGATGAGGATTGATCTAAAAATAACGTGATTACATTGTTAAATACTTCAATAAAGTACAACCGAACTCAGTTTTGCTCCCGCTGCCTTTTAAAAAAATTTTTTAGCGTGCATGCATGCTACCGTATGTTTTAAGCTAGCGTATATTTTACCATGCATGCGCCCAATAATACAGTGCGCCTTATGTATGTGTTAAAATACAGAAATAGATCCCGTAACTGAGACTTTTATTTGTTTCTACTATCAGATAGATTTAATATTTACTTACAGTACAACGTACAGCGACAATATACAGTTTCATTATGTGTTAAACCCAGTGGGCCTATTTACGTGACCATTGAGATACACCAAAATGTGTCATATTTCTCAGATGCTGTAAGGGGGGGCTTAAATGTTAGGGTTCTACTTTTTCACATAGCAAACAAGAAATCTATTAGGCTCCCGTAAATCTAGTCACTCCCTCACTAAAAAAAATTATTTCCAGAGAACTAGAGTCAGACCTTCATGCCTTCTAGATCCTTGTTTGTCTGCATGAGCTGCTTCTCCAGCTCCACTATCTTGGCCATGGCTTCATTCTCGGCATCCAGCAGCTTCTCTGTCAACTGGAGGGACAAAAAGAAGATTAATTATTTTGAAATTGTCAAAAAATACCTCAGGGATCCATGAAATTGTCAAAAAAAGATGTCAGGGATCCATCGATTGACTGACAGTCATGGGATCAGAGTAATGCCCATGCTGCGAGACGGCGTTCTGACGTCTCCCGTGTCAGTTTATTGAGCTATGCTGCACCCAAGCTTCAACATTGTGACATTTTAAACTTTAATAGTGTGCTGTCACAGGAAGATAGGCAGATTGAAAATCATGAGTACTCAAGGTCTCTCACATGTGACATGTTTTCTTCCAGCTCCTCCACACGCTCCAGGGCGGCGTTTTTGGTCTCTGCATCCTCCAGGAGGGCGCCAACGTCGAATACGTTGTCCAAGTAGGCCTGGATCTGAACCTGGAGCTTATCGCTTTCTGTGTGCTTGACTTTCTATAAGATGGACACATAAATACAGGTTTGACTGAGAAGATGTTATTAGCCGAGTTCACGCAGCGAGCGTCTCCAGGGTGCAGCCATGACAATGTTGAGCTTAACAGGGTTTGGGCTCTACGTCTCCATTTGTAGCAGCCACACTCGTGTTTCAACTCACGTCTAAGAATTCGTCCAAAGACAGCTTGGTGAAGTCGTACTGCAGATGAACCCGGAAGTTCATGTCCTCCACCGAGTGCACGACAATGTTGATGAACTGCATGCAGGCCACCTAGAGAGCAAAAACACGAGAACACAATAATGAACAGAGCATGCATAATTTACACATCTTGAGCAATCTTTAATTTACTAGTCCTAGAAACATTTACATAATTGCTCATATTCTAGTTCCTAGTCATGTCGCTAATCACTTGTTGCTAGGCAGAATTTATGAGGCACAATCACTTGTCTGATAAACTAGGGCTTAATAGCTATGGAAAGCTGTTTTGAGCATTTATTCAATATTCTTGGTATTCATCTTAAGGTCCATGTACTAGTACATTCTTTTGTCCTCACTCGTAACAAAATTCACTTCATTAGTAGAACAACTAGGGCACACTGATAGAATGACTGTCTTATTGGCAATGTACAAGACACATGCCTACTAGTTGGGCCAAACGCAGCCCAGGAATTCACCAGTATGGTTTAATTGCATACTAGTAAGCCAAAAGTGGGGTTATAACACCAGTTTATCTATACTTCAACCACAAATCCAACATTATTCTTTAATGGAGCAACTAACAATAAATTTAATCATCAATTAATCTGGTGATTATTATTTCAATTCATTGATGAATCGGAATTTAAAAAATAAAAAAATAAATTTCCATCCCTTTTTTCAAAAACCAGGATATTATTTTAAATTGACAGTGCAGAAAATGCACAAACATAAATCGATTATGATTCAGTTACTAGTCTGTAACATGTCAGAAAATCTGAAAAAAATGGTCATTATTTTCCAAAGTAAAAAATAAGTTTGAAATATCTTATTTTGATGAAACACAAAGAGAAACACAGAGACAGTCAGTCAGACAGTCATAATAATGCAAGTACATCCTTTTTAAGAACAATTCACTTTTAATTCTAAAAATAATGAAGATTGGCATTGTAATATAGAACAATAAACACAAAAAATCTAAATTAAACAGACTCAGGCTCTGTTCGCAAAAATTGCACTTTTAACAACTATTAAATTTGGCACAGAAGGATAACAGTCATTAATGCCTTAACAGGCAATAAATATACTGCCAATCAAGTTTCCAGTTAAGAAAAAGTGCACAAGTAGATCAAAGCAACCTGTTATGAGTCAAGATTTGTACACATTTTAGAAGTTAGGCTTTGGAAATAATTCTATTTATGCCGCTCAACTTTCTGTAACTGTGCAGTTACCGGCTCGCCAACAGAAAATAAATGTGTGCGCACACGCGCCCACAGGGGCGCGCGCCCACACACACACACACACACACACACACTTATTCCTATGCCATAGATTCAGTTGAACTGTACTATCCACAATAAAAGGTCATGTTTAATGTATTTTTATTTTTATGACAGCAATTTACATCTTGTGACAGCCTGCAAGCAAACCCTCATTGTTGTGTTTAGCTGTGACCGCTGACTGAGTAGTTGATCTGGTACGTCGATTAAGGAATCCAAACACAAGTGGCTTCCTTATGAGACTTTGCATGAATGCGGTGGTAAACACACACACACACACAGATTTAATGCCCTCAATGTGCAAAAGGTGCAAACCATCTTGGTCTGTTTGCTTTAACGCTATGGTCACTCAGTTCACACATTCAAACACATCACCTTCTGCTTTTCACTCACTGATCCTTTAACACACTTTCATAATACAGTTGACATGAATGAAGACACTTAAAGGGGCCCAAGATGGCTCTTTCTTTAGAGTGTATTTTATTCTGATCCACTAACTAGGCCCACTTCAGCCAAATCACAAGCTTGTCTTCACTGTTAAAATATAAAATGTCATTGGGTGGTTCATCCATCTCCAGATTCACTAAATCATTTATATGAAGAAGATATAATCCCAACAGCAATGTAAAAAAAAAAAAATCACTAAAGGATTTACAAGCGGTGGAACAGTGGGCGACTGGTTAGAGCGTCTGCCTCACAGAGGACCAGAGTTCAATCCCCGGCCCCGCCTGTGTGGCGTTTGCATGTTCTCCCCGTGCCTGCGTGGGTTTTCTCCGGGTACTCTGGTTTCATCCCACATCCCAAAAACATGCATGGTAGGTTAAGACTCTAAATTGCCTGTAGGTGTGAATGTGAATGGTTGTTTGTTTATATGTGGCCTGTGATTGACTGGCAACTGGTTCAGGGTGCACCCCAGCCCCATGATAGCTGGGATAGGCTCCACCGCTCCCGCGACCCTTGTGAGGATAAGCAGCTCAGATAATGGATGGATGGACTTACAAGCCTCAAAAGCCTTGCAAGCTGCCTTCGGTTTACCTGCTGATTGACGACTCGGCGGGATAGTGATCAATAGTTTTAGATTTAGAACCGTGTGTGTATGGAAACATACCATGAAATCAATGTTGTTGTCTTCGTTCTTGAAATACTCCATTAGCCTCTCAAACCGCTGCTCCTCCACACAAACCTGCAAAACAAACCACATGACACTTTACTGATGTCACGATGCCCACAAACCACATGACGCGTTACTGATGTCACGGTGCCCACCGTGTTGAAAGATAAAGCCACAGCCATCTTCATGTGATTGATAGCAATCAATCGCATTTTAGACAAATTATTTTAGACAAACAATTAGAAAGACTTTTCTTTCTAGTTGCCCAAATGGAAATGGTCATGTATGCTTTATCACCATTACACAGATAAGATTCCTAATGAAGAGAAAAAGCAAACATTACCGCGTCATTATGTTTCGTTTTTAAATGACAGGGAATTGATGTTTAATTATATTTAGGAAGCTATACCTTTTCCTCTAATACTTTCTATGCCATCACTGGTACATACCCCTTCAAATTTTTCTTTCCAGAATTTTGGTTCAACTCCAAATCCTCTTTTGTTTAGCTTTTAATATACACTATCTCCAAATGTGATTTTTTTTTTTCTTTTCAATAACACAAATGAAAAATGTTTTCCACTGAATGTGCCACAGCTTTCTTCAGATGTAAAGCAACTTCTGATACTGAGGTATATTTGAACTAAAATTTTGAAGGCAGCAGGAGAGCGAGATGTAAAAAGAGCAAAAGTGGAGCGCTACAGTTCAACTTGAGGGAAATGGTGGAGTTTGATGAAGAATCGAAGATGCAGCAAGTAGGAGACATCAAATATTAAAAAAAGAAAAAATAAATAAAATAAAATCCCTTTAATGCTCCGAATCCAAGATGGGCTATCAAAGTCACAGAGCGAAGTAGATGTAACATCACTATGCTTTTAAGAGACACTTTTAAATCACAACTTCAAAAATTCAAACCATTCCTTTATGCACACTGCAAGAAAGCCCTCATTATTCTCGCCTTCCGTCTCTCATCTCATGAGATGAGCTGCGACGAGCCGACGCTTATTCTGCCACTTATGCTGGTGAGGCTGAGTATGACGCTCAATTTTTCATTCAGGATTAAATTTTGCAACGACTGTAGTGGACCCGCGTCCGCATGACACATGCGTCAAACCGCCGCCCACTCTGTCATGAACTCTTTTTTACCAGCATCCTAAAAGAGTTCATCAAGGCTGTCGCTCACATCTGCCTCTCTGCTACTCTGAGGCTTTGTGTGCATGCCAAGCACACTTAACTGCGTTCTACGGAGGCCAAGTGGGTCCTCCTGTGTACGCCAGCTAAACGGGGGTCTGTAATCTGTTGACAAATAGTTAATTCCTCCACGTGATCTAGGGAGCATTGCTGCAGGCCGAGTCACCGTCTGCTCCTACCTCCTTGAAGTTGTCAAACGCGGCGAGGATGATTTCATGGCCTCCCCTCACGAGACAAACCGCCGCCAGGAGCTCCAAGACCAGAGCTTTGGTTCTGTGGAAACATGGGGACAATAAGTGTACAAATGCCTTTGAAGAAATGAAGAATAGAGAAGAATCATGTTTTTTTGTTGTGAACAAATGCACATGAATTGTTTCCTCTGCATTACAGATGGAGCGAAACCAATAACAAATTCACACAAGGGCAACAACAATGTTCAACTAAATTGGTCTTCAGTAAAGTTCAGACATCCACCAAAGTTGAACACTGCTATTCATTTGATCAGTACCAACTTACACCATCATAGATATACTCAGCTCCTGCATATAGCCAGTAAGTTCCAAAACGTGTGCAGAAACGCAAAACATAATTTTTTGATGAATTCATCCACAGGTGAGACTAATCATTATTTATGTTGCGCGCAGTGAGGCATGAATCAGAAAGTAAACGGCGAAATAACAAATGTACAGACAAAGAAACAAGATACTCTGAGATTCTGCCATTTTATATCATCCTCCAAAAACCTGCTATTATCCTGCACTCAATGTTTTTTTCTAACTTTTGTTACCATTTTAACCTTGGCAGAGGTCTGCGCACTAGTCTCCGGAATGTCATTCCAGTTTATCTTTGCAAAGTCTTGTCATTTTCTACACGACTCTTGTATCGCATTACGTTGGTTAGCTTAATAAGTAATTAATTGAGTCATTTTTTAATGTTTCGAAGAGCAAGAAAAAAAAACTAATTCAACGAACAAGAAGAGTCCAGTTGCTTTGCCTGACTGAAAATTACAGACAAAATGAAAAAACTAAATTTTTAGTTGTTTAGATTTAAAAATTCTGTAGGCAATTATTATACTATTAGGTTAACCATTTGATTGTGCGTGTGTACCTAATATTTTGGATTATGAGTGTAAAAACATATTTGATAAATTCTGCTAAGGAAAATCTCAAAATAAATTGAGTGTCACGGTGTAATCCAAGAGGACAAAAAAGTCACGTTGTAAAATGTCTGAGAAACACAAACAGAAAGCCAATTCATGTTAATAAAGTCATAAATCTGTTTACACACCCACACTGTGGGGCCTCGTCTAGCCTTTGGGGCCAAACAGCATATAGTTAGTTGACAAGTAATGATTTAAATGTGCCTGCATGCGTGCGTCTGGATGAGAAATGATGTGAAAGGGGATCTAACAGGGTTTTGCATCCACTACTAGGTTAAATGTTTTAACCCCACAGGTCAACAAATGTCACATAGAAGAAGAACAAGAAGCGAGTCCTTCTGGTAGCTGTCACCACCCATTCGCCCCCCCCCCCCCCCCCCCCCTCCCTCAACGCCATTGACTTACCTTGGGTTTTTATTGTTGAGACTGAGTGCAATTTCATTCACAGCATTTAGGTGGGACATGACCATGTTGAAGCCATACTGGAAACAAAAAGAACATAAGTGACAGAAAGACATTATTAACTGCTCAAGTTAAACGAGATGAACAAACAAAGAAAAAATATGAACAACGAGGTGGGAATTGCAGAGTATTTCACAATATGATATTGTGATAACTTCCCACCCACAATATAAAAGTACTGTTACACTGGATTTAAAAAGTCTCTACACCCGTTTAAATGCCAGGTCTTTGTGAGATAAATCATTTCAAAACTGTTTCTGCCATTAATGCGATTTACAATCTGTACGACCAAACTGAAAAAAATAATCTAGAGAGGGGAAGCTAAACTAAACGACTGAGATAATGTGGTTGCACAAGTGTGCACACCGCCTGATAACTGGGGATGTGGCCGTGTTGAGAATTAACCAATCACATTCAAACTAATTTTAATTGGGAGTCAGCACACACCTGCCACCATTAGTCAAGGTGGAGGGAATTATGAACAGTTCCAAACAGCAATCAGTGTTAAAAAAAAAAAACCTTCAGGCTGTAAGGAATTATTATACTATTAGGCTTCTGTTAAAAAGACAAAAAATGTAGGGACAAGTCTACAACAACAGCTGAACTTTATTTGGGGTTAATCAGACACACTTTAAATGGTGTCAGTTGTGTGCTGACTCCTCCCATTTACCATGAGTTTGAGGGTGTACACACTTGTGCAACCATGCTATCTCAGTTGCTCTCTGAAGAAGATTAAGAAAAATGTTTAAATGAGTTGTTCAGGTTATAGGTCACATTAAAGGTGGAAAAAGTTGTGAAATTATTTATCTTGGTCTCCATCCATCAATTTTCTGAGCCGCTTCTCCTCACTAGGGTCGCGGGCGTGCTGGAGCCTATCCCAGCTATCATCGGGCAGGAGGCGGGGTACACCCTGAACTGGTTGCCAGCCAATCGCAGGGCACATACAAACAAACAACCAGTCGCACTCACATTCACACCTACGGGCAATTTAGAGTCGTCAATTAACCTAACATGCATGTTTTTGGGATGTGGGAGGAAACCGGAGTCCCAGAGAAAACCCACACAGGCACGGGGAGAACATGCAAACTCCACACAGTCGGAGCCGGGGATTGAACCCGGGTCCTCAGAACTGTGAGGCAGACGCTCTAACCAGTCAACCACTGTGCCGCCTATCTTGGTCTCATTTTCTTATATTACAAAAACCTGGCATTTGAAAAGGGGTGTGCATACTTTTATATCCACTGTACATTGTAAGGCAACCAGTTACACACATAATGATATGTAATTAAACAAAAACATGTTTTTATTGATCCTCGGGAACAGAGATGTTCACATTACAGTGGAGCAGGCCACACCGCAAATACCAAAAATCCGGATAATTGACACCCATTACAATTACCTTGATAAAAAAATGTATTATTTTTTTTTTCAAACAAAAAAATTCTTAAACCCACAAAAAGCGTTTTTTGAGGGTTGGTTCAAGTAAAAAAAAAAAAAAAAAAGGGAACATTTTTTTTTTTTTATTGAAAAAAGTCTTTTAATAGGTGTATTCGCAGGTGCCGAATCACGAGTATGTGGGGGTGCACTGTATATTAAAAAGTAAGTACAGTATGAGTAAAACTACACAATTCAACATGGTACAGCAGCAGTATCTGATATTTGAGTATACTGTTCCATGAGAGATTACGATGCAGTATATTGTAATATCAATATTTTGTCACAACCCGAGAGATAAGTACATATCCAGTACATATGCATGAATGGCATGAATGACCTGGTAGTTCATGATGGCACGCAGGCACATGATGCAGACATGCACGTCGTCTTTCTTGCAGACCAGCCTGGAGTTCTTCAGCGTCCTCCGGCTGGGTAAAGTGTTACAACTGAAAATGAAATTTTAAAAACAATGTTGAGATGTTGGTAGGATGGGGAAAAAACAAGAACATGGGGGGGAGGGGCATTTGTGAGGGGAGCTTGCCCCACTCCCCGTTATCCATCACCTCCTTCTCATAGGCTTTCAAATTGACGGTCCACCTTACACGGACTGAAACAAAAGCTATATAATCTATAGCCTAGCCAGGGGCCCACATGATGCTTTCTTTTAACGCTTTTAATTTAATATCTTTCATGGCAATATCAATAACACAACAGCACCCCCGTCATTTGCACATAGACAAAACAGTTCAGTCTTTTCCCGGTGGAGCGCTACCAGTAAAAGCTAAAAGGCAAAGCAGCATTGTGACCAGTGGTGGGAGAAGACACCAAGGGAAACTGTTTATTTTCAGATTCAAGTTGCAAGGTTCAATTACCATCGTGGAAAAAATGTATCTTGAGGCTATTAGCGACAGACACGCCAGTTCGTGTCAGCAGGAGGCGTGACTCCTGCAAGACTCACAGCATGTGCGTGTGCAATGTGTCACACCTTAAGGACAGAAATATGTCTGCAGGTTGATTAATATTCCTCATGTAATGAATAACAGGACAGAACTGGTACGAAGATGCAAAAGAAACTCTTTGCTTTGACTTAGTAATCATTTCCTCACCCGACTGCCCAACATCCAAGCGTGACACAATGTAATAGAAATGTGGAGACAAAGTGAATAGAAATGTGCAGACAAACTGTCTTCCTCTCAATATCAAAATCACAATTAACGATTGTGTAACAAAAAGTAATACCTTCAACTTGCTTGGGTGTGCCTGAAACCACCCAAACAAACTTTATATACACTTGCAACACATCTAGCTGTTTACAGGTGGATAGAAAATACATGATTGTGATAAAAGGTGGCGGGGAGAAACAATGGATGCACCTTAATTGTGAAATTCAAAATAGAAAGTGGAATTCAAAATAGCTCTATTGATGAAACATTGACTAATATTTATGTGTTTGCTTGTTTTTCTAAAGTCTTTGGTACTAGGTAAAAAGAAAAAAGATCAACAAAGAGAATTCAAGTTACAGTAACTTATTCAAAAGTGATTAAAGTGTCAAGTCATATTCAAAGTGACATGCATGCTGCATGCATTATATCTTAATAACAAGACAAACATTTTGGGACACCTAGCCTTTTCAACAATTTTAAGTGTAAAAATGGATGAAAAAGTCATTTGGTCCCTCCCGTTTGCAGTTATAATAGCTTCCACTTGTTTTCCCTCAAATTTTGACATGCATCTGTGGGAATTTATGTCCATTCATACTGAATAAAAACAAAAGATGATTCACAAATGGTTCCCACAAATGTTACAAGCCTAACATTGTCCAAAATGTCAGAATTAAGATTCATGGGAGAACTAAGGAGTCTAGGATTAGGTCCCAACCTTCTGATTGATTAACTGATTAAAGACACAGTCCACACATGCATCTCCACACAGTATCTGTTTTCCCTCTTTAGAGGCTAAAAAAAAAGTCCTAAAAAGTGTCCAAGTTAAAACCATACTGGAAAAGGGAACACAAATGACGGAAAGACATCTACTCGTGTAAAGCAAGGAGAAAAGTCAATCTTAACGATCTTAATTACACTCCAGTGAGATAAAGTCGCAATATAATATAGTGATAATTTTCAACTATAATATCAAACTACAGCAACTATATACATAACGGAATACATTGGTATAAAACCATTTATGATACATAATGAGGAGAGGTTAACGTGTAACCTTTAGATCAGCAATTCTCAAATAATGGGTCAAGACCTAAAAGTGGCTTACAGACCCATTGTGGGTGGGTCTCAGACAGGTAGTGATAAAATTACAAGGCGTCCCCGGTTTATGAAGGTACCAACATACAAGGTTTTGAGGTTTCAAACATTGTGCAATGAACTAAGAATTCTGGGTAGCGTAAGAAGGCACCCTGAGTTACCGTTTATATATAGGGCCACAAGTGCTTTCTCATACAAGTAATTGCTGTAAATATGACTTTAATACCGAGTTAGCATAGCTTAGTGATAGACTATGGTTCGTTCCAACTCACATACAAATTCGGATTGGGTAGCCAGTGTAGGAACAGCAGAACTCCGTCGGAAACCAAGGAGCCCTTGCACAGTGAAATATTTAACGAGCAGCCTGGGTCAGACTTCCAATTGGAAAATGAGATTATTTTGACAAATATGCATCACAATCATTATGACTTGGGGTGCAATTGTACATGTATTTGCAATAGGTACACCTCTCTAAAATATCGAGTTCCCAAACAGATCATAATACATAAGGACTGAAAGCACAACTGCTTTGTGCTCTAGCTACACGGCTACTCTGTAAACAAACACAGTGCAGCTAAGCCTCTGGCTCCCAACCCCCTGGCAAGTCAAACTGCTTTAAATATCAGTGTTGACTGAAAGAAAACTAGCGCGGTACAAACGCAACTTCATGCAGCATTTACAAAGTCTCTCACATTGTGGTGAAAAAGTGTCATAGTAGTATCTCTCTGTCAAACCTAGACTGTAACATGCAATGGGAAAGATTCATTCATGTGCACCCCGTCACTCTGAAATATCTTCAATAGTATGTCATGTCTACACAGTATATGACATGTCTATGTAAAGTGTGGACGAGAATACAAATTTTGGTTTCTCCTTGAGGGAATTCTAAAGGGTTCTATAGCAGGATAACACCACATACTAAAACTTATCTAGAGACTATGCACACAGACATTCGCATCTAGTTCTTGTATTTCTATGAACCTAAATGAAGACAGGACATACCGTCTTATTTGAGAACACTTTGGACAGTTGAGTGAGCTTGATGACCTTTGGGGTAGCAGTTTCAAACAAACACAATTACTGTTTTTGGCATTGTTACATTATGTACAGACCAACACTGCAGTTACAGAGGCTGTTTGTGTCTAGTGTTCAGCTCCTACAGGGGCCTTTGCATGGAAACAGCACCGGATGGCATTCGGGGGAGCCACAGAGGGAGCGCACACAGGCACTGAGGCTGGAACAATAGCGGCAGAAAAACCTATTTGCTCCGAAGAGAGCGCAGGAGGGGAATTGACATCCCCGACACAGACAGCGCAAGCAGGGTGGTACGAGAACAATGAGCCAGGGGTTGTGTGTATTTGAGAATGTCTCTGGATGGGTCGGGGGAGGTTTGGAGTAGACGGAAGTTTGGACCTGCCTGCTGTCGAAGACGGGCAGACAGAAGAGGAGACTATGAAGGACAGAACAGAAGACAGTCAGCCTCATTGAGTGCTCTTATCTGGTTTATAAAGAGGCAACATCTGCAGGAGGTACTGGCACTGGATTGATGTACGGTTGTGCCTTGAGATACATGTTTAAAATTGGTGCGTGACCACGCTTGTAATTACACTAGTATGTCAAATCATCTGTCCCTGTTAAAATGAATAGAAATGCCATTAATCCGAACCAACCTCCCCCCAAAAAATCATATGTTTGTGTTTTTGTTTTTAATATGAAAAAATAGCACTCAAACACCAAACACAGTAATAACTTAATTTAACAGAATGTAAAGCATTAAACAGTTTGTGCATCATGATTTAATGCTGTAATTCATATCATTGTGCTGCTCCTTCTGGTGTGCCCGCCTTGGCCACCGGGAGGCAGGACTGTATAATACAGTCATGCAGACACTCATGAACAGACTTCGTCTTCTACTACTACTGTAAGTGACTCAGTAAGTTGCTGTAATAGTAGTAATTTTTCATAGAGGATAAAAAATATATGCCAGTGAATATTGTTATATTGTGTCTACGTGTGTTGTTCAATATCTGATGCTTAAAGGGTTGTAAAACCACAACTTTTGATGCTAACTGTTAGCATGTCAATGGCATTTTCTATTATATGTTAGCATTAAGCTAGCGATGGCCGTTCTTAAGCCAAGTTTGGTTGTTTTTAATCACAACTTGTAATTCTTTATATATTGTGTTTACTTTGACAGTAAACTTCAACTGGGAGTGTCATTAAACAGTCTCTTTTTGGAATAATTGTTCAGCATCTGCCAAACTGCTGCTTGTTGTGAAGTGAGTTGAATTGGGTTTACTGCCACCAAACAGTGCTCATGTCACAAGTTCACGCTCGCAAGTCAAAGCAAAAAAATCAGCCAAATGATGGCTTGGATCTCGAAAAATGTATTAAATCGTGTCTCAAAGCATAAATGTAAATCGAATCATGACGAATGATCAATGTGTATATTTTCAGGAAATAGCATGAAAACATGTCATTTGCACATGCTACAGTGGAAAAACACGAAGGGAATACAAATATGTTCGTTGGGGCAAACAATGTGATACGGACAGGGCTAAAAATGTAGACGATGTGATCATGCAAGGATCGCCTATCAGCAGACATGTGATTCTGTGCATCAATGGAGCGCTTTGTGCACAACGTGTTCCAAGTTAACCCCTTCAAACTGGTGGATTAGAGGTCACACAAGTCAATGTGCGTGCTGCGGAACGACAGGGAGGATTAGAGCATATATTAGCATCAGTTTATGAAGTAACGACCGCATCTTAAATGTCTGGTGCACAAAAAAAAAAAAAAAAAAACATTATTTTATTCTGTCTTGAGGTAAATTAGTGTTAATCATGGTTCAAAGCCAGTGTTATACAAATGTGTCTTAAACCATTTAAAGTCACTCACAGACCACTTGGCTACACATAAGAGTCTGCTGAGGCATCAGGCAAACGTGTGACTCTTGACTACTTTGGGGTCAAAACTTACAAACAAAACGTACCGTAATGTTGAGTGCCGGCCTGCCCGAGTGATGCCGTTCCCGCTGAGGGGAGACGACAGAGTACTTCCTCCGTGCAGGTCCTCGATGGAGCGACTCCAAGGTTTGGACTTGTCCAGCAGGGCCTCTGGACTGTTTTCCACACAGTCGCCATCAAACCTGTCACATTGTGTATACAAACGTGGGAATATTACAGCTAATTATATATAATACAGGAAGTGCTCGATTTACGAACAAGTTGCGTTCCTACGCTGGCGACGTAACACGATTTTCTGCGTAAGTCGGATTTCACTGTTAAAGTCGAAATTTACGGCGAAATACTTCTGTTACGGGTATTGTCCCACGTGATTGTAACAGGAAGCTCAGTGTGTGTGGGCATGTGCGTCGATGTGTGAGTGAGACGGGACTGCGGAGGAGGACAGTAGCAAGTGTAGTGACGGCCATATCCATCCATCCCTCCATTTTCTGAGCCGCTTCTCCTCACTAGGGTCGCGGCCGCGCTGGAGCCTATCCCAGCTATCATCGGGCAAAAGGCGGGGTACACCCTGAACTGGTTGCCAGCCAATTGCAGGGCACATAGAAACAAACAACCAATTTAGAGTCTCCAATTCATGCCTGTTTTTGGGATGAGGGAGCAAACCGCAGTGCCCGGAGAAAACCCACGCAGGCACAGGGAGAGAGGGATTGAACCCCGGTCCTCAGAACTGTGAGGCTGACGCTCTAACCAGTCGTCCACCGTGCCGCCCACACTTTGTATAAAGAAACTAAAATACATTAAAATTAAAAAAAATAAGATGCTGTACTTACCATTACTGCTGAGAGTGTAAAAAAAGGAGGGCGAAAAAGGCAAAGATACTCCCACCGCACAAACACAGACAAGCACTATGCACTAGCTAAGCAGAAACACTATGGTGCTTGGACAAAATGGCGGACGAGGCACGAGGACTTCCTGTACAGTGGCACCTTGAGATGCGAGTTGAATTTGTTCCTTTTGCCTCCCCACCAAAAACATTTTTTTGTAATAAGAAAAATAGCACTTTATAATATTGTGCTTTACAAAAGCATACAGTAATGACGTAATTTCAAAGAATGTAATGAATAAAACTGTTTTTGACACATATTCTGCTTAAATTCAATGGATATTGTGCCGCTCCTTCTGGTGAGTACGACTTTGTCACCTTGGAGCAGTATAATACAGACACAGATATACAGTACATGTCAGTAAGCTGCAGTAATATTAGACGTTCTTCGCAGAGGATAAAGGATATATATGAGTATTGTTATATTATCTGTCATGTGTTGCTCCAACATTTGTTTTCAAATATCTGTTGCTTAAAGCGTTATGTCACTATCACATACAGTAGATGCTATTTGTTATCCCGAAGGTCTATGGTGTTTTGCGCTGTTTGTTAGCATTAAGCTAAACGAACTTCCAGTAGGCAAAGTTATGTTTAACTACATCTAACCAGTCGGCCACCGTGCTGCGGTTAAGAAGCATGTTTTTGGAATATGGAAAGAAGCCAGAGTACATGGGAGAAAACCTACACGAGCACAGGGAGAAGACACAAACGCCACACAGGAAGGCCAGAACCGAGATTCAAATCTGGACTGTAGAACTGTGATGCAGATGTGCTAAACAATAGTCCACTGTGCTGTCAGTAACTGCAATTATCACAGTAAATTTCCAAAATGTGTATTTCACTTAGAGAGCATTTCAATGACTACCAGCTACTGCTTAAGGAGATTATCAGTAACCAGCGTAGCAACATTGTCAAAATGTCATACTATATTCTGAAAACTACACCATAACTGAGATGTCTGGCAATTTTAAGGATAAAGGCTCTGACTTCTATTTTATGCACAAATGTAAGTCAAAATGACAGAAAATGACCTATTTAGAACAGGAGTTACTAACGTCTTTAAAAACTGAGCCAATTCTTGGGGATCGATTAATGCCGAGGTTTACACTTCTGAAATCTTAAATTTATTGGTCCGAATTAGTTTATAAAAAAAAAAAAAAAAAAAAGGGCTCTGATGAGAATTAGTTCCCAAATGTAAAAACATGGTTTCCAGTTCGCACTCTGATTTTAAGTACCTACCTGAAAGAGCTTTTGAATTCTACCGGACTTTTTACCACATCAAGAGTAAGTATACAAAGCATTTCATCAACAATATTCTTGAGTTTGTTGCACTTGGCTAAAAGAGAGCTGCCAGTCGGAGTTACAATTGACAGTAGGTTGGCTTTCGGGTTCTCATTCTACTGCATTGCCAGCTCAGGGTAAACACACATTCATAAAGTGGACATAGTATAATAACATATGGTGAAGTGGGGGGTTTTGAATTGATCACTTTAATGCAGGGTTCTTACAACAAGGGACCTTGTGACTGACTAATAATCCCACCATCAATCTTTGAATACAAGCTAAAGGGCCCAAGTGACTTGGAGCTAGAATACAGCAGTGTGTGTGCTGTGTGAGGACGCATCAGCGACTCTCCAGAATGGGTACATTGTGTTGCTGTCACCTCTGCATATAGTAGAGCATTGGGGCTGGAGAGTGAATGGGCTGGAAGTGACTTACGTGACAGCATACTGTGCAAAGGAAAGATATTCCACAAGCACATCCAGGCCTTTGTTTTCTTCATTGAGGAACTCTCTTACCCACCTAAAAACAGCAGGAAAACAAAGATGAAGTCTCCAAAATAGTAGTCATTTTTTGGTACAAATTTGAATGTTTGTTAACTCGGTCAAGGGCAAAGCGTTAGTTGTTTAAACAAATTACCAGCAAAAACAACAGAACTCAACGTAAAAAAAATACTAAATCGATTACTATGAAACGGTGCAACTTTGACTCAATGAAATAACTTTTAAAAAATCATTTTAATAGGATATTCTGGAGATCTACAAGGATGTAGTTCAACTTAGTATAACTGATGTGTTTATGAGGGGCCGTCAGGGACAGAATTCAGGGTTAACTCTCACACACACAACTGAAATGCTCTCATATACACAAGTAAAAAGAAAAATTCTGCTCATATTCCCACGAGTGAAATGCATTTACAAACACTCGCGAAACACTCTCATACAGACTACTGAAACACACACACACACTTGTGAAATGGTCTTATAGACACTAGTGAAACGCCCTAAGAAACACAACTGAAACAAAATTTCAGTACAGTAGTGCCTTGAGACAGGAGTGACCCTACTTACGAATCTTTCGAGATACGAGCCATCGTTCCGCCGAATTTTTGCTTTGATTTGCGAACGCAAACATTTGAGACACGAATGCCGAATGGTGGCAGTGAACTCAACTCAACTCAACTCAACTGGTTAGCATATCTGAGGACCCGGGTTGAAATCCAGCCTCGCCTGTGTGGAGTTTGCATTTTCTCCCCATGCCTGCGCGGGTTTTCTCCGGGTACTCCAGTTTCCACCCACATCCCAAAAACATGCATGGTAGGTTAATTGAAGACTCTTAAATTGCCCGTACGTGTGAATGTGAGTGCGAATGGTTGTTTGTTTATATGTGCCCTGCGATTGGCTGGCAAACAGTTCAGGGTGTACCCCGCCTCCTGCCCGTTGATAGCTGGGATAGGCTCCAGCACGCCCGCGACCCTAGTGAGGAGAAGCGGCTCAGAAAATGGATGGATGGATGAAGACGGGTTATGTTCTTTTTGATCAGCAGTGGTTTCGCCTTGGAACTCTGCCATGGATGCCATTTTTTTCCCAGTCTCTTCCTTATTGTTCCATTATTGTTGTCATGAACTTAACTGAGGCAATGGAGGCATGTTTTTGGGATGTGTGAGGAAACCGGAGTGCCCGGAGAAAACCCACACAGGCACGGGAAGAACATGCAAACTCCACACAGGCAGGGCCGGGCATTGAACCCCCTGTCCTCAGAACTGTGAGGCAGTTCGAACCAGTCGTCCACCGTGCCGCCTAACTTGTCTTACTTTTGCAAAATAAACAAAAAAACCCATCTGAATTATTCCCACGAGACTTTTGGGAGAACATTTTATGGACTGACAAGATTAAAGTTGGGATTTTGGGAAGGTGTGTCCCGTTACACCTGGCATAAATGTAGCACAGCATTGGAGAAAAAAGAACCTCATATCAACAGTCAAACATGGTGGTGGTAGTGTGATGGTCTTGAGCTGCTTTGCTCTGCCAGGACCTGGACAACTTGCTTTGACCGATGGAAGCATTAATCCTGATCTTTAACAGAAAATCCTGAAGGAGAATTTTCCGCTATCAGTTTGTGACCTCAAGTTGAAGCACACACTTGTGTTCTGCCGCAAAATAAAAGGTTTTGGAGTGGCCCAGTCTAAGTTCAGACTTGAATCCGATTGAAATGCAGTGGCATGACCTTAAAAAGGTCGTTCATGCTCAAAAACCCAAAATCTTTGATGAATTCAAACAATTCTGCAAGGAATAGTGGGCGAAAATATCTCCACAGAGATGTGAAAGCCTCATTGTCAGTTATAGAAAATGCTTGATTTCAGTTGTTGGTGCTGAGGATGGCCGAACCAGTTATTAGGGGCCATTACTTTTTCATACAGGGCCAGGTAACAATAGTTTTTTTTCCTTAATAAATGAAATCACCATTTAAAAACAGTATTTTAAGTTCACATATTTGTCTATTTACATTTGTTTTATGATCTTAAACTTGAAAGTGGGGAAACTATGCAAAAATAGAAATCGAGAAGGAGGCCAATACATTATCACGACACTCTATAATGTGGGAATGGATTTGAGTAGTGTGTGTAAAAGCATTTCACTATGTACCCCAATTCCAAAGAGGTTGGGAAGCCATATATCAACAACACCCAGAAACCACACCGGTTTCTCTGGGCCCAAGCTCATCTGTGATGGACTGATGCAAAGTGGAAAAGATTGCTCCCAAAAGGTCTGACAAGTCCACATTTTAAAATGTTGTTCAAAAAGAGGCAGTCAAGTTTATCACACATTCAACACTGCATGTTTTTTCTTTCTTCATGTCTGCAACCATACTAAATCACACAGAGCATCTTTATTCAGGCCTGACCAGCGAAGTTGTTTCTCTGACAGGCCCGATTGTTTGCTAATGAGAGAAATTTGCAGGGTATAAAAATAATGGCACCCAGGCCTGCTCAGTGCAATTGCACTCAAGTCCTCTGGCTGCGTCCTTATGAGCCCACCTGCAGTGTTACTGTGTGGACACAGAGGAGAGGGTCCAGTAAAGCGGTGCCTGGTAGCGTTGCTGGGGGGGGAAAAAATAGCACCAGGAGGTGTAGTCATCTTGTGCCACATGGTAATCATTACCACATGACAACTCACAATCCTGCCATTCACCACATGTTGGTGACCACTGCACAACATGTGAGGAGCGCAGCGACAATCTGCCATTATACGCAGCCTCCCCACATCGAACATTTCACCTCTGAACACAAGCTGTAATTATTCACTGTCTGTGAGCGAGTGACATCTTTCCCCCTCGTCACCGCCAGCAGCCCCACCCTTCGATCCCACTCCCATTATGCTAATGCTCCATTGTCTAGATTAAGACGATTACTGATGTAATCTAGTTTACTGGCATAAGGTCTTGGACAATCAAATTTATCTGTGTAAACAATTCCCGGACTTTCTTGACAGGCAAACATAATTCCCAATGGTTTATTCTGAGGTCTGTTTTGTATACTTCCACTATGGAGGTATCTTCTCAGAAACAAAAGATGACGTGAGTCTGATAGTAAATTTCACAAAAAAAGAGTTCAATCTTAAAAAGGTTGCGCATAAACATTTTCATGTCAGTAAATCAACTGATTACCATTCCATTTACTAAGTATGTAATATTTAGTGTTGATTGTATTGTATTTACCCCAACATTTTTAATATGTGCCAAAATGTAATGTGTTCTCTCTTTATGTGTCAAAACTAGTTAACACAATGGTCTGTTTTAACCCGTTTTGATTTTGTGTATCCCAGGCGCAGATAGGCATGGGCTGGTTACCGGTTTCAAGGCATACCGCGGTTTTAGAAGTCACGATTTCAAAACTGATCTGAAACTTTTCATCAGCATCAGGAGCTGTTTTTTGTGTGTGTGTGTCTGTGTGTGGGTGGGGGGTTTGGGACGTCAGTGCAGTGCATTTCAAAATAATACGTTCAGAGCTGTGATTAAAATATTGTGATACCCTAAAACCACAATATTTTTGCTCAAGGCTATGATACTGTCAGTATCTGATACCATTCGATGCCTAATCCCAGCTAACGGGTCAAGAAATAATTTTCCCAAAAAAAGGTAGGCCTATTGGCAGAAAGTTAAAGGCCTCGTACAATTTCATTAAACACATCTTTCCCTATTTGCGCGCTGTCACGGCACTATAAACTAGAGATGGCATCATGGCTAGCCATCTTGTTTCTGGCACCATTTGTCACGGAAGGCTGACGAGAAGTACTCTTCAACACAGTTTTGAACCCAGGTCTACTGGCTTGAAAAACCTGTACCACGATATCAGAAAGCCAGACTGTTTGGCAACACAACAGCCACTTGTCTCTCACGGAAAACTATCCCACGTCCGACACGATTTGTAACAGAACTCTTGGCACTATCGTCAACCCAGATTTTAGCTAGAGGTAGTTGGGTTGAAAAACCTGAACACTGACCATGATACTCTTTGGCATGACAGCCAGAATGTTTAAACGACTAATACTGGCATGCTTTGTCACACTCCCCCAAAAGGCCGGACCACATCAGTCAGGCTTTTATCAGTTGTCTAACAATCATGGTAAAGTTAACAGTGAGTTGATTAAGGCATTCATTTCAAAATATGATGAGATTATATTTTCCCAATATCTACTTTTTCTGCATGGCATGGTGTGTTTAGTGCGTTAACAATCCCACACTGACTCACCCTATATGATTGGTCCGCAATGAAATTTCCAGTTCTCTCAGGACTTGGGTGGACTCCTGAACTCTTCGGCGGAATTTCTAAGGAACAAGAGGGAATTAGTTAATATTTTATTAAACCAGCTAGGGCTGTAAATCACTAGATAGCACAGGGATGTTTGTGGCTTGCTAGAATTCTGAACAGGAGCATAGCAGCAGTTAGTATATATTGAGAAAGCAAGGATTAGTTCCCTCCATAATATTATCTGTAGTCTTTAAGCCTCCAGTAACCACTGAGCAGTAAAAGACACAGAGCTGACTCACTGGAAACTGTGAATATGTAGTAGTCTTGCTCGTCATCTCATGTCAGGTCTTTAAATAGCACTAATCTTTCCTGGCAGTCCGATAAAATGTACTAACCCAATCGGTTGAAAACCTACCACAACGGACTGCAGTCATGAACACTGTGATGGAGACAGCGGCAAAAGAGAAATGTGTTTGACAGGAATGATGAATGAATGGTAGGGGCCCTTAAGACTGTTACAAATCTACAAGAACAAATCTTGTCAAATATCAAGCAGTGGTGATCAGTGTCGGAAAAATAGATGCTGTTAAAGTAAGGGAGAGAAGTATAAATCACTTGTAAGTAGCACGGTGGAAAGAAAGGAGTGCTACTGTGACTCTTACGTCTTGAAATAGACAACGTAACATATTTTGGAAATTTAAAGGGATTACTCCACAAGCAGTTGGATTTGAATTCATCCATCCATTTTCTACAGCGCTTATCCTCACTAGGGTTGCGGGCGTGCTGGAGCCTATCCCAGGTAACTGCGGGCAGGAGGTAGAACCTGAACTGGCCTGAACTGGTTGCCAGCCAATCGCAGGGCACATTTAAACAAACAACCATTCGCACTCACTTTCATACGTACGGACAATTTAAGAGTCATCAATTAACCTACCGTGCATGTTTTTGGGATGTGGGAGGAAACCGCAGTACCTGGAGAAAACCTACGCAGGAACGGGGAGAACATGCAAACTCCACACAGACGAGGTCGGATTTGAACCCGGCTCCTCAGAACTGTGAGGCATATGTGCTTACCAGTCACCGCCTGCATTTGAATTATGAAATATAATTTTCTTGCTTTGATATTAACAAAATAGGAAACTACTTAACAGATTAGTTTATCCTAATGCAATCTTATGTAGTTCCTGCTTCAATATGCAGATTATTGTCCAAAAAGAGTTCAGTTAATAGAATCACTATTTGTTCCTGTAACTTTCAAGCGACTTTTCTAATTTGGATTAGCAACTGGTTTTGGATCGTACCAATTACAGACAAACAACTGCTAAGATGTTTGGGGGAAGAGGAGTGAAAACAAAAAGGTGAGACTCCCAGATTTTGTGTCTGTCTTTGTTTGGTAGTTAGCAGGTTACTTTGTTTCAAGAAGAATGACATAAAACAAGGAATGTACTGGGGGATCACTGTAAAGTAAAAATAAATGTCTTGTAAATTTGACACCACAGAAAAGAGTGTTAACACAACTCTGCCAAATTTGAATGATTAAAACAATTGCCAATTATATACAACAATGCTTCAGAATCATGAAGAATCAAGCCATTGTTTCCGTTCTCAACTGCTGTGGGCGTTTTCGCTGAATGCATGAAACCACGCCCGCTGAAAAATGGATGCTACGTCGTGTAGCAACTTTCTGATTGTCTCCACGTAACTACGTTCAAGCCACGAAAATATATCTGCTTAAAGTCTCCAGGGGCTGGAATAAATCCCACGAGAAGCCATGTGCTAGCCCACGAGCTAACAGGCTTCTTGCGCTCCTCTTGGCTGGCGGCGTCACCATAGGAATTTAAATAGCGACACTGCAAACTTGTCGTTCTCAGTCTGAAAACGTATAATGTAATGTCTATGACTTGACTTCCATCAAATTTTCACATTTCCATGTTGCAGCAAAATGAGTTCTTCCTCAGCACATGCCACCCATACAAAAGGTTTCATGGAAATCGGTGTGTTGTTTTTGACAATAAAACAACACTTAGAAGTTCTTCTCTCTTCATGGACAAGAAAGGATTGTGTCGCTTTCATGCTGCTTGAAATTTTAATTGAGGAAACAACTCCATGTAACATCGATAGAGTAGAGAGCTGTTCCCACTCTGTGTCTTCAGACTTGGGCGGTATGTGTTTGGCTCATGTGCAGATGAGAAACTGTGTTTTTTTATTAGGGTGGAGACCTTTTGTGTGGAAAGCATATTTTGGGGTACTGTGCAGGCTCCCAGAGGCAGCACTCCCCCTCTCCTCCGCCGCCTCTTCCCCAGGCAACCAACGTGCACTCCACTTAAGTACAACCAGCTGCGACCCAGAGGAGAAGGAGAGAGAAGCAGAAAAAGTGTACAAGAGGAGAATTCGGAGATCCTGAAAACAAATCAATGGCTGATACATTCCTGAGGACTGGTTGGATGGGAGCTCAACCTCCTTGTACGCCCATTGGCTGGGAGCTGCCCCGAGGAATGCACCGGAGCCTGCCTATACGGAAAGCCGAGGCAGACCTCCAGCTCTCTTGCTGCCGCACAAAGTGGCAATTGTTTGAGTTTGAAGAAAAGGGGGATGGCGCAGGAATGTAGAAAGAAGTCCCATAACTCTTTCTCTCTTCCTCTGGTGCCTCTTTTTGTCTGCTTTCCTCCCTCTCTTTTTACCAACCTCTTGTTTTACCCCTCTCACATGTCGCCTTTCGCCCCTCAGGCCCCCTGGCCTTGGCACTGGTCACTTTACTCTCCAAATTAACAGCTGTGTGTCCTCCAAGCTTTCGACCGAGGGACAAAAACATGCAAAGTCATCAATTCTGTTAACAATTAAAACAAAACGGCATGTTGAAGAAATAACATATACTGGGGTGTATCGTAGACCCAAGAACCTGTTAATCTAGAAGCCACATACTGTATGTCAAAGTCCAACAGCCTGTTGTGATAATAAAACACTCCCATCACCTGAGTCTACTTTACGTTGTTGTTTTTTGTAACTCCTTTAAACTAAAGGTAAGAAAAAATATCTGAGCAGCATCATAGCCAGTCACACTGTTTTGCATAATTATTGACAATGTAGCCCGGTCAACAATTGCATGAACTGTGACTGAGAATCCAGCCAGTGACATTGAAAAGTTTTCAGCCAGCTCAGCTTGCATTTCTGTCTGGTCCACATGGAGTAATGGATGACCATGTAAGGCTGTGACGTCAGCAAGGAGGTGGCGAAGTCATGTTTTGGGCAAGAATCAGGGGGACAGAGCTGAGGTTGTTAAAATGACCTTTTAAAAGGTATGTGGCGTTTTTGACTAACCACTTTCTTCAATGATACAAAAAGAAGAAACATGCTTTCCGGGAAAAATCGTCTTCGTAGATGACAATGCACCATCTCATGCCGCAAGAAATACCTCTGCATCACTGGCTGCTATGGGAATAAAAAGAGAGAAACTCGTTTGTGGCCCCCCCCCCCTCCTCCCCTGACCTCAACCCTATTGAAAACATTTAGAGCATCCTCAAGCAAAAGATCTATGACGGTGGGAGGCAGTTCACATCCAAACAGTAGCTTTGGGAGGCTAGTCTGACATCTGGCAAAGAAATTCAAGCAGAAACTCTCCAAAACCTCACAAGTCCAATGGATGAAGGAATTGTGAAAATGCTATCAAATAAGGAGTCCATCCATCCATTTTCTGAGCCGGTTATCCTCACAAGGGTTGCGGGAGTGCCGGAGCCGATCCCAGCTATCATCGGGCAGGGTACACCCTGAACTGCTTGCCAGCCAATCGCAGGGCACATACAAACAAACAACCATTCGCACTCACATTCCCACCTACGGGGCAATTTAGAGTCTCCAACCTACCATGCATGTTTTTGGGATGTGGGAGGAAACCGGAGTGCCACACAAGCGGGGGCCGGGGATGGAACCCCGGTCCTCAGAACTGTGAGGCAGACGCGCCAACCAGTCATCCAACGTGATGCCCAAATAAGGAGTCTTATTTTAAAATGTAACTTGAGCAGTAAGATATTTGTGTTTGAAATACCTTTTGATTTCAATAAATATGACTTCCTAATGCTGCAAAATTGCAAATTCATCAAAGGACTATTTTCAGTTCTTTAAAACCTATAAAATGTCTTCAAACACTGTTGTGTGCATTAATTTGAAACAGTGCATTTAACTTTGTTTGAAAAATATAATGTCATCAATTGGAGTTTGTTAAAAACATTAAAATTATATTCTAATGCTTGATCATTAGAAAATCAAATTCACTGTCATTTGCATTGAAAATTTTGCAAAATCAGGCAAGAATATCATTGGCATAATAATTTGGAACGCAGTGTAGGGAAGAATGTATGCTGACTGCGCTAGTAAAATTGCAGGCACTTTTAAAATCCCAGCCGGGTGCTTTTGGTAGGGCCCTATTATTAGATCGTCCAGGGAAAAGACGATGTCTGGTCAATCTATTGAAATTAGCTAACGTCACACAGCGGGTATCCTAGAACACTAGTTGACGTAGTAGTTTTGATATTAAAATCCGCACAGACTAAAGAGATAAACACCACTGTAAACACACAACAACACACAAGTCTCTTACCCGTATAGTGATGTCAAACCACTATTTTATTTACTGAATTTATGTACCAAACATCACATAGTCATACTAACAAATAACTACCTACAAGCGCAAAGATTCTTGTAATAATTTGATTTTTATTCATATACGTAGGTACATCTGCACCTTGATTTACCAGATTAATTTATTCTGTGACCAAACTTGTTACTCGTATGTCACATTCATATTCCACACAAAGGAATTGAAATTCCAATCATCCATTCCAGGCCCCCCAAAAAGATTTTTTCTTATGTGTTTTCAATAAGGAAAAAGAGCACTGTATTGTACATAAGGTTTAAAAAAAACTATACAACAAAGAGAATGTAAATAAATAAACGGGTTTTATAAAGTGTAATTACTGGTTAATCTTATTAATCAATTAATCAACGGGATAATTCGTTAGACTACTCGATACAATAGAGACAGCCCTAGTTTGAATGTACCGTTCAAAAAACAGATGAAAGTGGTTGGCGTCTGTTGCTCTTTTTTTTACTTCTCTTGAGCGACGTATCTGGCTTGCTCACAACTCAAATGTTGCTGCGCAACACAAACCAAATAAACGACCAAGCAACAACTCATACCTCGAAAATATACTTGTAACTAATAGAAATAGATACACCGCTAAACGGTTGGGGTACTTGTAAGTCAAGGTACCACTTATATATATATATTTTTTTTTTTTTTTTTTTTTTTTTTTTCAGTAACTCAAGTGCAAACAAGCTGGCTTCACATTTAGTGCTTGGTCAATAGCGGTGTATCTATTTCTATTAGTTACATTTACAGTGGGTACGGAAAGTATTCAGACCCCCTTAACATTTTTACTCTGTTATATTGCAGCCATTTGCTAAAATCATTTAAGTAAATTTTTTCCTCATTAATGTACACACAGCACCACATATTGACAGAAAAAAAAATTATTGTTGAAATTTTTTGCAGATTTATTAAAAAAGAAAAACTGAAATATCACACTGCCATAAGTATTCAGACCCTTTGCTGTGACACTCATATTTAACTCGGGTGCTGTCCATTTCTTCTGATCATCCTTGATATGGTTCTACACCTACATTGGAGTCCAGCTGTGTTTGATTATACTGATTGAACTTAATTAGGAAAGCCCCACCCCTGTCTATATAAGACCTTACAGCTCACAGTGCATGTCAGAGCAACTGAGAATCATGAGGTCAAAGGAACTGCCTGAAGAGTTGAGACAGAATTGTGGGAAGGCACAGATCTGGCCAAGGTTACGAAAACATTTCTGATGCACTTAAGGTTCCTAAGACCACAGTGGCCTCCATAATCCTTAAATGGAAGACGTTTGGGTTGATCAGAACGCTTCCTAGAGCTGGCCGTCCAGCCAAACAGAGCGTTAGGAGCAGAAGAGCCTTGGTGAGAGAGGTAAAGAAGAACCCAAAGAGCATTGTGGCTGAGCTCCAGAGATGCAGTCGGGAGATGGGAGAAAGTTCTCAAAAGTCAACAGTCACTGCAGCCCTCCACCAGTCGGGGCTTTATAGCAGAGTGGCCCGACGGAAGCCTCTCCTCAGTGCAAGACACATGAAAGCCCGTATGGAGTTTGCTAAAAAAAAAACCTGAAGGGCCTCCAAGATGGTGAGAAATAGATTCTCTGGTCTGATGAGACCAAGATAGAACTTTTTGGCCTTAAATCTAAGCGGTAATCTAAGCGGTATGTGTGGAGAAAACCAGGTACTGCTCATCACTTGTCCAATACAGTCCCAACAGTAAAGCATGGTGGTGGCAGCATCATGCTGTGGGGGTGTTTTTAAGCTGCGGGGACAGGACGACTGGTTGCAATTGAAGGAAAGATGAATGCGGGCAAGTACAGGGACATCCTGGACGAAAACCTTCTCCAGTCCTCAGAGACCTCAGACTGGGCACAAGGTTCACCTTCCAACAACACAGTGACCCTAAGCACAGAGCTAAAATAACAAAGGAGTGGCTTCAGAACAACTCCGTGACTGTTCTTGAATGGCCCAGCCAGAGCCCTGACTTAAACCCAACTGAGCATCTCTGGAGAGACCTGAAAATGGCTGTCCACCAACATTCACCATCCATCCTGACAGAACTGGAGAGATCTGGATTGCAGAGGATTTCCATATCCAGGTGTGAAACCCTTGTTGCATCATTTCCAAAAAGACTCATTGCTGTATTAGCTCAAAAGGGTGCTTCTACTAAATACTGAGCAAAGGGTCTGAATACTTATTATACTTACGTGTGATATTTCAGTTTTTCTTTTTTAATAACTGCAAAAATTTCAATAATTAAATTTTTTCTGTCAATATGGGGTGCTGTATGTACATTAATGAGGGGGAAATGAACTTAAATGATTTTAGCAAATGGCTGCAATATAACGAAGAGTGGAAAATTTTAAGGTGGTCTGAATACATTCCGTACCCACTGCATGCTGACCTGATTCTGAATACTTATTATACTTACGTGTGATATTTCAGTTTTTCTTTTTTAATAACTGCAAAAATTTCAATAATTCAATTTTTTCTGTCAATATGGGGTGCTGTGTGTACATTAATGAGAGGGAAATGAACTTAAATGAAATGGCAAATGGCTGCAATATAACAAAGAGTGGAAAGTTTAAGGGGGTCTGAATACATTCCGTACCCACTGTATGCTGACCTGATTCTTCTATTAATTTCCCATTCTGTCTTATATTCCTGTACAGTAGGAACTAATTTATCTTCTATTGTGTAATGCTTTTTGTTGCAGTTTTCACCACAGTGATGTCACTGTCAGCCCATAGAGGGCAACCAATAAGAGCTAAGTCTGATTTTACTGATCAGTAGCGGTTTTTCAAGCTTGGGTGTGAAGGATAAACTAGCTTCACTTCACCCTGAGAAACACTGTTGCTTGTTTTGTACCGACAAAGTTTCCAAAGCGACTCAACAAGGAGCTTTGTGTACTCTTTGCTCAGCTGGAGGGACATCCTGGACAAGAGATAGGAAGGAGGGTTAGAGTGGGAAGGGAAAAGCTGTGCCAGTGGAACAAGGGCATATGGTGGAGGCATGGGACAAAATATTATTACATAGCAAGGCCGTCTCACCTTTCTTGTCACTGCCGGGTCAAGATAACTCCTTAGCTTTTGGATGTATGTGTGAGGGGGGTTTTTCACTTGGAATCGCTCCTGTCAAAAAGAGAAAGCAAAAAAGTGAGAGAAGAAAGGGATTTTACCAGAAACCCCTCCCATGCAAGTTCAAGGACAATGTATTATGAATAAGCTGTTGTTGCTCATCGCTGGGTTATTCTTCAGTGGAACGTGCTTGTGCTTTGGTGGACACAAGGTTTAAACCGTCTCTGTGCACTAATGTGAAACTTGACGTATTGATTAATGAGTGACGCTGTTTTTCTTGGAAAATCGCAGCTTTCGCTTGTGTAACTTGGATTCTCAGGCTAATATTTCCTTTCCAGTGCAGGCCAGAATAAATCCGCGCTTGAAACGGCTCTCCTGAGCATTTGAAACTGCAACCGTTAACTGTCTGTTGGCGCTTAAGATCCAACCAGATCATGTTTTTCCCATGTATCAGACATGCCTGGCTGCTGCAGACTGAAGCAGCTCCGGGATAACTTCCCAAGATATAATGATAATGGTTGTGATGTTGTGGGTGATGAGCACAAACTCTCAGAACCAACAGTATAACATGTCTTGAAGATTGTCATGTAATGACAACACCGGGCTCGAACCACGGTCATTCTCAAAGCCACTGTACCAGGTAGATAAGCTGGACAAGGTTAAGCCACCGCTCCAAATTTAGGTAGACACTGTAAATAGCAAAAGATTAGTGCTAATTCAGATCAATGGGATTATTACCATAATTAGTAATTTGCGCTCTACTTTGTGGTTCCAAAAATCCCTGTACACCTTTGATTTAGTGGTGCCTTGAGATAACGAGTTCATATTATTCCATAACCACGCTCTTAATTTTCAAATTAATCACATTTCGAATCATCTTTTCCCATTGAAATAAATGGAAATGACATTAATACGTTCCAGGCTTTCCCCCCCAAAAAAACAAAAATTGTTGTAATGTGTATTTTGTGTGTAGGAAAAATAGCACTCCGTAATATATTTTTTTTTAAATAAAGTGTAAATAATTTAATGTATTTTATTTTTTTTTAAAACAGTAATGACAATACATAGAAATAATGACATAAATAGACAAGCAGTTTTTGTCACACTGCATCACTTGAATAGCCATTGTGCTGCTCATTCTATATAACTATACAACGGCGCGAGGCACACTGGTAAATCTTCTGATCGCAAGTGGCGGCATGCTATCAGAGGATGTCCCAGTGTGCCTAGCGCCGTTGTGTAGTTGTTAAAATGGTGTTTTAAGTCAGTTAGTCCCCTAATCCCATAAATAGTTTTAATAATGTGAATGTTTATCAAGCTTATGTGTATTTATGCAGCTTTATTTGTGTCTATTACATTACAATACATTCTGCAAGCTGGCTGTCGTGCCAATGGTCCCATGGGAGGTGGAAAATACCGCCACAAAGCAGCAGTATTAAAACTCAACACTAGGGTCCACCACAGTAATTTATACATTACTGAAGCGCAAGTAAACATTAGAATTAACAATAATACTGATCTCTCTTAATTAGAAAAACAAATTAGGTGGAGTTCGCCACTAACATTTATTGCATATTAATGGTTGGAAAGTCATGAGTGGACATTATACATAGGAAGTTTTCCTGATTTTGGGGGTGCGAATTATACTCGAGAACGTATTATGCACGAGAAATTATGGTAAATGACAATTTGCATTGCGGCAAATGGACTTGAGTTTATTTTTCACACTATTCACTTTTCACCTGACTGCAGACAAAATCAGACACCCTCAGCAGTGCTATCACATTCATCTAGTGTGACTGAGTCATAAAAACGGGATAGAAGCCATTGAGATAAATGCATGTTTGTGTTTGAAAACTGTCCAAAACCTATTCAGAAAACAATACAAATATGTAAAACTAAAAGAATGAGCACAAGGTCACTCAATTGACCACTCTTCGGTGGGTGGGTGTTTTAATCTTGTCGTATCATTATTTCATCTTGGAAGCTTTAATATTTATGGGGTATGCCCGCATTTGCAAGGTCTGTTGTTCGGAGCGTCGTACCTGTCATCTCCATTCCTCAGCCTCCCTCAGGCAGTGTTTTTATGGTAACTAAGAGACTCTCTCTAGCTATGACACAGCAAAGTACTCAAGAGTCGGATGTGGCCAAAGAAATAAGGACAGCGATCAACTAGGGCACATTTTCTGACAAATGGTTTATCTTACACCCTTAACATGAACTTTTGGGTACATTCAGTGGCGAGAGAAAGTCTACATTCCCCCCCCCCCCCCCCCCACCCCACCCCCCTCCCGTCCAAATGCCAGGTTTTTGTATTGTATAAAATTGAAACCAAGATTATGGTCATCATCAGATCATAGTCACATTATTGGAGGGTAAAAAAATGAAATATTTATCTTGGTCTCGTTTTCTGTATAACAAAAACCTGGCATTTGAACAAGGGTGTGTAGACTTTTTATATCCACTGTTAAACTACCTGAGAACACTTTCATTTTCAGGTGGCTACATCGGTTAAGGTAAGTATTCAGAAGATGGATGTTTTCCAGATAGTAAAAATTCATCCTATTTGGCCTATGTCTGACTGCAAAAGTAGCTAAGAAAATGAGGCTCTCGGACTGACGCTCAGCCGCCCAGTGGGCTCTATGGCACTGTTCCCTTAAAGGGTCAGTGGCTATCTATACACTCGGGGTGGGTGGTGGTCCTGATCTCTTATCCGATTTTCTCCTCTGCTCACAGAGGCGGAAAACAACTCTGTCACGGAGGCTGCAGGCTGAGCGGAGCATCGAGAACACAACTGAGCACCCAGTGTGCTCCCCATGTTATTTTCCACACCCAGCACTGACGCAAATAACAGGCCAAGCTATTTCACTGGCTAACTGATGCGAACGTCCCGCTGAGCCACTTAAGCCACTTGATGCCAGGCCAGTGTGTCAAGACAGAAGGACTTAGGGGATGATTTACTAAAGGTTTGCATGTGTAAAAATGGGCGCAAACTTCACGCAAACAGATGAGGAAGATGATCTGCCAAATGGCCGCACACAGGATTTCGTCTAAAAAATTGCCAGCGTAGCACAAACTAAGCGCGAAGAACCTTTCCACTCGCGTAAACATTTTTGGAATACCTGAAAAAAATAATTATAATATATCAGCGATTAAGTAATGTAATTTTGGAGCTTCTGAAGGGCTGACTTGAGCCAGCTACAAGAAGGAGTCATCCCATAACACCTATTGACAAATCTCCTTTCCACCCTGCATTTTCTTGTGTCCAGGTCATTTCAATGCACTGGAAAAATTGGTGCTGTCCCCTCCAAGAGCAGCTTTTCCGTTATGTTGTCTAAAGTTTTAAAAGCATCGGTTATGTTGTTAAAGTATTAAAAGCAATGTTATACAGGATGTTATACAGATATCCAATTACCACTTGGGATGAGTTAAATCAGACAATACATGCATGGCTTTGATGTAAATTAATAGCTCTAGCAAAGCTATCAATTTATTTTGTATAACGGAGTAATATTTTCATCTGTTTCTTCCACTAGCACTTCCAATTCCATCACTTCAAACTTCATTTTGCACTTGCGCTGCTCTACCAAATGTTCCATGGTGAAAACCATCAGAGCTACCTAAAGAGGCTTAATGGCTAAAGGACAGTATTAATTTTCCCCTCAGTTGATTGAGGAAATATAGTCAGTCTGGTGCACATCCTTAGTCCTATCAGTCTACAAAGTACTTAGTTAATTGTCATTCCGGAAGAGAAGGTCAGTCTTTTCTCCAGAGCTCCAGTTGACTTGTTCTTTGTCAAGTGCTTGGCATTCATAGTGCTGCATTGAAAGGTGGGCTTGGTAGGTGTGCTAGTAGGCACAATAACTGTCCCCTTATGCCCTGATTATGTAGCTAAGGCTAACCAAACACCTCTAAGCAGTACTATATCGCTGCAAACTAAAATCAGAATAACCCATCCATCCATCCATTTTCCTTACCGCTTATGCTCACTAGTGTCGCGGGCTGCTGGAGCCTATCCCAGCTATCTTCGGGCGGGAGGCGGGGTACACCCTGAACCGATCGCCAGCCAATCGCAGGGCACAAAGAAACAAACAACCATTCGCGCTCACATTCACACCTACGGGTAATTTAGAGTCTTCGATCAACCTACCACACATGTTTTTGGGATGTGGGAGGAAACCAGAGTGCCCGGATAAAACCCACCCAGGAACGGCGAGAATATGAAAACTCCACACTGGCGGGGCTGGGATTTGAACCCCGGTCCCCAGATGTGCAAACAAGTCTCCCACCGTGCCGGCAAAAATCAGAATAACAACATTTTTTATTTAATATGTGTCAATAAAAACTGAACTATCATCTTTGCAAAGGTAAATCAGATTAGAAGGTGTATGTGTACCTAATATTGCAACCAGTGAGAGCAATCAATGTGAGCAATAGTATGACATTAGTGTATAGGGTTTACATCATACAGTATCAACCCACCTGATCGCAAATGAGCTCCCACTTCTTCTCGTTGTCATACTGCCTTAACAGGCGAGCTTTGTCTGGGGGAAGATTCATTGAGTTCTGAAGGAGAGAAGAACGTCATAGTTAATTGGCCGTGGATGATGAAATATCATCACATCACAGGGGTACAGTCAACAGCCGGCGAGCCAGACTGACAATAGGCCCACACGCGCAGAAGAAAGAAAGTTAACAGAGCTTTATCACATCTTTGTTAAATGCAGAATATTGGATCTCATTGGATTGTCCTGCAGTAACTAATGTTGTGGTGGGTGAGTGTGTTATACTGCAAACAAGATTATTGCCGCCGATAAATAAAACTATATAAAGTAGCAGCAATGCAGTGACGCCATTAAACTAAAAACTGTAAATCATATTGTGTTTGTTGCTTCTCATTAGCCAAGTCCAAGGAACAGTGGGAACAGGGCACGATGGAATGTGTTGAAATTAAGAATATATCTCCTTGCATAGAGCCTCAGTTGAAACCATCAGGACTATTTTTACAGTGGATGGAAAAGCCGCTAATGAGTAAACGTCTGACAATATGAAGAGCAGCAAAGGACACGCTCAACACCTCAGATGAAATAAGATCTGTCTCATCAAGAGCGCTAATAAAGTGTATAAGCTCTATAATTAAAACCATGGCACCACAACTGATAACTTCAACATAGAGTATTGACTTCCTGTTATGTCAACTAGTGGTTTATATGGAATTGGAATCTAATCTGATCCATGTGTTTGTCATCAATCCATGTCTGAAAAATAAGGTCGACTCTCATTCAAAGGTTTTCACACAAAAACAAATGTGTTATTTTGCTTCCCGTCGTTAACATCTGCTTTATGTCTGAGCACCTTTGCAGTTTTCGTATCTTGAGGCCAACGCATGACTCACTCTGCTCCAATGTAAATCACAAAAGAATCAATTGTACTCTCTGGAGTATGTTTACTGTATGTAGCTAAACAATTTAGGGTTAAGTCACACCTAAAGTTTGCTTGGACTCCCAACACCCCCGTCAACACTCACTCACTCGCATTTTTTTGTTTCTTCTGCCCTTCACAGTATTCAGTATTCCAACTGAAAATTATTCCTAAAATGAAGAAGAAAAAAAATAAAATAAAAAATAATTAAAAAAATAAAATATATATATATATATATATAAGTATTTTATTGTGGTTCAAAACTTGCTGTATCTGCTCTCGAAGGGATAAAAAAGCAAGAAGCTAAAGAAAGGTCTTGGTGGTAAAAAAAATAATACATTTTAAGTAGTTTGGTTTTGGTTCGTGACAGTGTTTTCCACAGTTTTCCCACCGCCCTGATTGGACTGCCCGGATCATATCAGTTATTGAGTCTTCATTTTCTTCTCCATGGATTTTCCAGCAGAGCTCTGCAGGGGGTGCAAAGGGGACGATAGATGATGAATGCCTTCCGATGAAGTCTATTTTCATGAATGAGTAATGGAGAGTCAGATGCTGAGCGAGAGTCGTCCAGTCTCCAACTGGCTTCGGAGTTCTTCAAACATTTTTATTTGTCAGTGGCCTTCATGGCTATGCATTATAATAATGAAATAGTACATTTGTAACAGACAATTGGACAATTGACAGATTGTAAAAATCCTTGTGACAACTTATAGTGACTAATAAGAAGAGTGATATTGCAAAAAACAGATTCATACAAGTGAACTTGCTTGACAAGACAGAGGGGTGTATTCAGTACAAAGAAAGGTTTCAGTGCGCTCCAGTCTCCCCTGCAGGAATGACCAGCAAATTTAATTACTATTCAGCAGATGCTAAGAGGCTACAAATTCAACTCAATGCTGGGAATCAGGGGAAGTGGCCAGATAACTACCTAGTTCCAGCTTCCTGTCCTGTAATATATTAACTCATTCAACTGAAATCCAACCATTTACTGCCACTGCCCTATATATTCCTCAAGTACATTTTAAACAGGTTGCTATGGAGGAGGGTCTCGACTAGCTTGTCTGTGAAATCCAGGTTTGTAAACCACTGTAAGAAGGTGGAGGGCGGCATTGCATCGCTTTGGATTTGAGATCAGCACCGCTTCTGAGAAGAAGATAAAGATTAGGCGTAGAATCTCGGCTTGTCACGTCGATCGTGAGGAAAAGAAATGCCAACATGTTGGAAGTTGGACTAGTTCAGGCACCTCACACATGAACATATTATACAGTATACACAATACTGTATGCATGGTAAAAACAGAGTATGCAGTAGGTAGTAAAAAGTATGTGCCATGATTATGAGAAACGATGAAAAAGTTCATGGAGTGAATTGCGAACGCCATGTAAAGAAGACACTGACGTTCATCTCGAGCCGGCGCGTTTATTAGTTATATGTCTGTAAATCAATATTTTGCCATCAAAAGCCTTGGTTTTTTTTGTTTTGTTTTCAGAGTCTTGTTTTTGTTAAAAGGCTCTGCAGGCTCTGTCCCCCACGGTGGACAGACGGGCAGAAGGGACGGTGAGGTGGATGGAGGACGAAGATCTGAGGGAGCGGGAGGGTATGGCAATGTGCAGGAGGTCAGCAAGATATGGCGGGGCAAGGTTATTGATGGCTTTGAAGGCGGAGCTCAGTATTTTCAGTATAGATCAGTCCATTGGATGCGGTTTTGTGTTGTTGAGACTGCATTAAAAACAGCTGGCACTGATTTAAGTTAAAAACCGGATATATGACATCTGAAAGTTTGGTCACGATATGAAGGTTTGCTTTGTTATATTTTGCGATTTTGGGGAATTTTTACCTAACCGAGGTATTGAGCGCACTTGAGTCATTGGGGTTTCACTCAGCTGTGGTCTTCCTAGTTGGTGAAGGTAAAAGTCGAGCAAATAATTACTTGTACCAGCCTACTTCACGTTGTCCAAGCGCGAAAGAGCTATGACAGGCGCTCGACATACTGGAGGTCAGGTTACCTTCAGTCCACAACCACTGATTGGCATCTGAGCGTATTTGAGAGCTCATCAGGTTGTGGACCAGTTTGAGTTGTTTGAGTTTTAGAACTTGGGAGTGCTGACATTTTTTGCTAAATGACGACATAACCCTATGCATCACAACTAAATAGCTTGTCACGGTAGTAAGTTAGGAGGTTTGGGAATTCATTAGGTCAACTGATAACACAAGGATAAAATGTTATGGATGGGGTGATGTGGATGAGGGTGGAGCTGTTAAGACTCGACCACATGACACATTTAACTCACTACCCCATGTATCTAATGGAGCCAGAAATATCACATGATCTGACAGCAGTCCAAAAAAAGATCATAAACGTTTGAGTAACAGATGTCCTTTAAAGCATTTTTCTGCTACATCCTATAGCGGGATGTAACTTATCCCATAATAACCCGTTGCCCACAGCAGCTGCTTGTAATCTTCCGGGCAGCTGTGAAGACTGCTCAAGCCAATAAAGCGAAACAGCACAACGCAAAGTGTTTGAATTTAGTTAAGGCAGTTCTGATAATACAAACACATACACATGCAGCTGCATCTGACTGATACCAAAGCCTGAAATTATAACTGTGCCTGTACTGTGTACTAGCATAGCTCAAAGCAGTAACCCAAAGCATGAGACACTCTTTAAATGCGGCAATTAAAAACAAACAAAATCAAGATGACACAGGGAACTCCATCAGACTGCACTGGCAGTAGAGGCGCACATCTGTACTGCATGTTAGCGAATTCAAGTAGAAGCATGATGGTCACATTTTAGCACAATTTGTTTTAAAGGCTTTTACTTACTCTTTTGTGATGATGTGACACTGATATGGCCCAGATTGGTCAAATTACCCATGTGTCACCATTCTGTTGAAGAATGTAGTACTGTGCTAGGACAAATCTATATGATCTCTAATGTACAAAGCTATAATTAGTGAGACTCCGCACCCCTCGACCATAACCTTTGCTGACCATAACCTTTGCTTGATCATCACCCTCTAAAATACAGTAATACCTTAACTTACAAGTCACCCGACTTAAGGGTTTTTCTAGATATGAGCCATCGCTCGTCTGATATTTTGCTTTGACTTGCGAGCAAAACTTTGAGAGGAGAATGCTTGATGGTGGCAGCGAACTCAAGTCAATTCACAATAAGCAGCATCTGGAAAGTAGTGAACAATTCTTCAACAAATGTCCCGTAGCTGTGTATTGCCACTACAGTTGAAGTTTACCATTAAACTAAACATAAAACAAAGAAGAACTGCCTTAGGAAGATCCTCTAGCTTAATGCTACCACACAATGCGTAACGCCACAGATGGGCTAACAAAACTAGCATTGATGTTACGGTCTTTACGCAATGTACAGTATATTTGAACACAAAATGTAGCAGCACATTTATACAGAAAATATAACAATACTCACAGGCATGTATTCTTTATTCTCTGCAAAAACCCACCAATGTTACTGCATCTTACTAAGTCTCTTCTTTGTGTGTCTATTATACTGCCCCCTAGGGGCCAAGGCGTGTGCACACAAATTGATTACTATGTGGGACTGAAACGGAATAATGGCATTTCCATTCATTTTAAGAGGGAAAGATTTTTAGCTACGAGCGTAGTCCTAGAACAAATTAAACTCTAAAGTCAAGGTACCAATGTATAAGCACAGGCTTTCCAGCACAGCATCTCAGCCATGTTCATACAATGTGATCTATGCTCATCATCTGTAATTTTTCCAATTTCCTATTAAATTGTCATTAACTATTAACAACCTAGTCACCGACAAGACTTTCAAAAAAGGACATCAAGCTTCACTTAACCACCAGAAAAGCTAACCTTTTTTAGACAAGCTATATTTTAGAAGGCGAAAACAAATGTACTTTTCAAGATGTTGAAAAGCAGTGACAATACAAATAGTTTCATATTGTGTCCTAAATGACTCCTCATTCATAAATTAATTTAATTAATTTGATCGTACAGTACAGTGAATCTCTAAAGTAGAACTCACCTGAGGTCATACAATTTGACTCTAAAACAGGTTTTTATGATTTCCAACAGGAAAATTTGTTTAGACCTACGGCATCAGTATTAAACGAATTTTAATCGTGATCACGATTTTGGCTGACCCGATTAAATGAGCCTGATCGTCGACAATCTTTTTACAGTTAAAACGTGGGCACTGCTCCATATGGAAACTGCTTCATTTGGAGCAGTGCCCGCAACCTAGGCAGTTATCCACCAGGAGGCATGGTTAAGGCTTCATTAAGCTCCAGCACTGCGCTCCATTGTCAACTTCAAAATAAAACCCTAAAATGGCATTGATGTCCAATGTAGTAACATATGAAGCTTTTACTTTGAAGTTGGTCCTTTCAGCACATTGGCAGCGAGGCGGCGTGTCATGGTAAGACACTATTAACAATCGTTGTAGCGCTTGGCTAGGCTTCAACTTTTCAGCTGGCCTGACCGCAATGAAAAAACTCGGAGTAAATAGAGAGGGAAATCACAACTGTCGAGTTCTTTGCAGTTTGTGACTGTGCACAACTGACCAATGGTCAAGCAGAACAACGTAGACGGACCGTCCTTAACAATTCACTATATTGACGACGTGGATTTTCAACTGAAAAGTCATTGCTTGCAGCTTTTTCTTATTGCCTTGTATGCCTGAACTGTATTTGCTTCCATTAAGTTGAAATTTGTGATTACACTTTTTAATAGCACATTTATTCAGTTAGCCCTTGCTAAAGTAGAATTTTTGGGTACATTTATTTTTGTAATTATTATCTTTCATTTATTCTTAAAGATTCATTTTGAACTGAAAACATATATTGTCTGTGAAAAAGTAGTGCAATAAAAATAACACTTTTTTCCCTAACGAGGAATAATGATGATTACAAATTGTTATTACAATGTTTATCAAAATAATCGTAATTATTATTTTGGCCATAATCTGGCAGGTCTATTTAGACCCAACCAGAATAAATTGTATCTGTGTGTTTGACATGAGGGGTTGCTGTGTATTGGAGTGTTATACTGGAGCTATGGCGAGATACTCAATCATCAAAGACATTGCTAGATACTCAATCATCAAAGACATTGCTAAAGTTTTACCCTTTTACGGATGAAAAGTGAGTCATTTTACGGCAGGCATGTGTGTGTCAGCTGCTCAAAGTAAGGCTACTGCCAAAATCAAACAACAAACAAATTGATTTTATTGTAATGTTTTACTATAAACTTTCAAGGTGATACAGGACAGTATTGCAAGCCACTTACCATATGGTTTGGACCAATCCCAGGAATGAACACCCGACAACCAAAAAGTGCACATTGCAAACAGATTTCTATGGCAGAGAAGAGAGTTGAAAGCCCATCACTTGCAGGTCTTCATTTATTTACTGTCTCTGCTTTGGCGTCACTATTCTTGCAATATTCAAAAGAATTCTGGCATGTAAGTGCTGTAATATGGGCACAGCTCTTCAGGTTATTGGACCCTAGTTTGATCCCCTTCGTCTATCAGGCTAACGAGTTGTTGATTACCGCTTGTTGTGGAGCTGCAGCTAGGTCACTATGCAGGTCATAGTGGTTGTTACGACCTAACAGGCTCATCAAAGACGACGGCTTTAATGTCATAAACAACAGGCAGACCTTCGGCAAACAGTTGCAGTTGATATCACTTTATGTTTATCTTGCCTCTGGCCTAAAGACTCAAGACAAAAACACGACCAATTAGCATCCATGAATCCTCTCATTAAAAAAAGCCCATGACATAAAATTACCAAAAATAGACAGCTGGTTTAAATCACACCAACCACCCACCAGCTCCGAGGAGGTCTGCAGGGGCACAACCTTCCCAACACAGCTGGCTGGAGGGACTAAAAAGAAAACACAGCCCACATGACAGACGTCTTTCACTCTCATACCACTGTGTAAAACCAAGCTGTTTGAGAGGCATTTTCAACTTCTGAGAGTAAAATATTCTATCATGGGATGTGCAGCAAAACCCTGTTACACTGAAAGTTCTTTTATCATAAAGTAGTAGTAAAGTAGTGGCCCCTTGAAAGATGAACACTATTTGTCACTGGAGGATATGAAACTTTTAAATGTCTTACGTAAGAAAATGTTTAGCCAATGTAAAACTTTGTACAAACTAGGGATGCACCAATAGCAAATTTTCTGACCGAATACACTTGAGTACCGGGACTCGTCAATACTGAGTTCCGATACTTGATAATCACATTACATCTTGCAATTGTCATGAAAATGTGTTTTATGTTAAGAAAATATTGTTTCAAAGCACAAAACCCAAAACTTTCTTGAACATGGCAAATGTTTCACTCTAATGCAACATTTTTTAGCGCAACAACTTGTCATTACTAACATTTTAACATCCAACTACATATTCTTTAATGTAGCCTGTAACACATAGTTCAGTTATGATACTGTACAGGTAACTGTTTAAGTAGCATGTTAGCATAGTTAATTGTTGTGCTGGTTAAAACCAAGTTAACTTCTTTAACTTGTTTAAAGTATAATTTTAAAAAATGAAGCACACCCTAGCATCATCATGACTGCCGTTTTTGTTGTTGTTGTTTGTTTTCCATCCATCCATCCATTTTCTGAGCCGCTTCTCCTCACTAGGGTCGCGTGCGTGCTGGAGCCTATCCCAGCTGTCATCGGGCAGGAGGCGGGGTACACCCTGAACTGGTTGCCAGCCAATTGCAGGGAACGTAGGAACAAACAACCATTCGCACTCACAGTCATGCCAACGGGCAATTTAGAGTCTTGTTGTTTGTTTTGTTTTATGAATTTCATTTTATGGCTTTGTTCTAGTTTCGCCGAAACCATTGTAACAGAAAGTACAACTTTGAGAAATGCCCAAAACATATATTCCGGTTAAAGCCATTTTTGGTCTCAGTTTTGGAGACTGCGATTTACCAAGGTTTCACTGTATGCTGTAACTGCTCTGGCAAATTGACATAATACGGTGTTTTTGACACACAAAAAAGAGCTTTTAGGTGCTGCATGTTTGAGACAGGAATATGTTGAAATTGTGTCAAAACTGAAGCTATACTGCACCGAAGGTATTTTTGGAATGGATGGCATTATAAATCAATTATTCTTTAAGAATCATATAAATTTTGTGGAAGAGGATGTTAGTTATGGGAAGTTGGGCTACATCTACGAAGATCTCCGCTATTTCCCAACTCCACCAGGCAGCATTATTCTACTCAACAGTGGCATGAAAACAGATTTCAGAACATTCACAGAGAAAGTTTCTCCTATACCCGAAAAATACCTAAAAGATAATGATCATCATTCATTTTCCCACATTAGCAATCAAGGTTGTTCGAAGCAATTCCAGTATTACTTCATCAGCTCACACTCTGACATGCCACAACAAGAAACCCACTGACAATACCATGTACACTGTAAAAGCAGTCATAAGAACTTTTTTTCAATTGCTCAACCCAGCGGATATGACTCCCAGACACTCCCATAAATGACTATTGCGGGTTGTTTTTAAGCATTTAATGTGAGGTTAAGTAATTTCAAGGTACAAATGTCCATACACTACAACAGTATGTGACAAGACTGCGTAATGGCTGAGAGCAATTACATTTTGTGGCGTGAATGGCGCAGGGTAGCATTGAGGCACGTGCTACCCGAAGCACCCAGTCCTCCGTTCATTATCACAGCATGCCGCTGTAATCCTTAAAGGTCTGCGGGGCCACAGGTGTCCCCCGTCCGTCTGTTCTCAGATTAGTTTTGTAATCCCCAAAAAACACCCCCACCACCGACGCACCCCTCCTGTCCCAGCTCGGCCCAGCCGCCGCCTTCATTGGGACAGTCCTGTTTATATTTGTGAAGCTGTTGCCTGGAATGTTTTACGACCGAACGCTCAAATGTTTTGGTTCTGGCATTCTCATTTCCCCCCTCATGCAACCGCATTCCAACAAAATTCCATTCATCTTCCTCGCCAATGATGACTATAATGATCATGTACATTTTTATGACGAACCACATTTATCAGCCCGTAGAAAACGTTATTCGGGACGACGCTATGGAAGTTTAATTTCCTCCTTACCATTATGTGTTGAAGAACAAAGCACATTTAGCAGTACAAATTTGATTCCATGTATGTACTACCATAATGCCACTGGGAAGCTGGGGATGTAGTACATTGTGATTAGGACTGCAGGTATCATATTTTAATAATTGAGTATTCTATGATTATCCTATCAATTAAACAGATAAAAATGTATTTTGCGTGACTAAACACAATAACGTGTGAGGTGCGGGTATTATTTTTATCCAATTGAGGTGGCCATCTTCACTTTCTACTGTTGTATCTGTGACTGAGTGTGTATGGCTTCAAACGGCGGGGCCTGGTGAGTGACGTGGGTGTCAGTAAATGAGAGTGTAGAGTTGGCTGGCATGTTCAGTGATTCGGCGTGAGTTGTGGCCTTCGCCAGCTTGTGTATATGCTTATCACTTGTTTGTTTCCTTACTGGCATCATGGTGGACGACCGGTTAGCACATCTGCCTCACAGTTCTGAGGTCCCAGGTTCAAATCCGGCCTCCCTGTTTGGGTTGTTTTCTCTGGGTACTCCGATTTCCTCCCACATTAAAAAAAACATGCATGGTAGGTTAATTTAAGACTCTAAATTGTCCGTAGGTGTGAATGTGAGTGTGAATGGCTGGTTGTTTATATGTGCCCTGCGATTGACTGGCTACCAGTTAAGGGCGTAAATCGCGTGTCTGCCCAAGTCAGCTGAGATAGGCGCCAGCACACCCGTGACCCTAGTGAGGATAGGCCGTTCGGAAAATGAATGATGGATGTTTCATTACCGGTTGTACATTTGATTGTTACTGTGGGTACTTCCTGGTTAAATGAAGAAGACTAACAAATAGTCATGCCATGTGATTCAAAGTGAAAACAAATTCCTATATCTACATTATTAAGATAAAAATGTAATCCAGGTCACTGATGGTGTAGTGGTACACTTGCCTGACAGCGTGGGTTCAGTTCCCACTCAGTGACGCTGTGAATGTGAGTGCGGATGGTTATCTGTGTCTACATGTGCCCTGCGATTGACTGCCGACCAGTTCAAGGTGTAGTCCGCCTTTCGCCCGAAGTTAGCTGGGATAGGCTCCAGCACCCCGTGACCCTAGTGAGGATAAGCGGTAAAGAAAATGGATGGATGGATGGATGGTTTCTTCCATGGTCCTCAGTTTTGTATTTATTTTTTTTATTCCTGCTAGCTGGACCTGTTTTACTATTTACTTTTTTACTAAAATTGCTGGTTGGAAATAAGTCATTAAACATTGCATGGTACTGTGTGTCAGCTGTGTGTGAGTGGACTTAAATCTAACTTCCTCTTTACAGCAAAATAATACAATATTGAATAAGGACAACAGATGGTCTCACTACTCATTCGAACGAATCTGGACTAGAATATGTAGTAAACAATGCAACTAGACAAATGCTCCCCTTGATACAAAAAGGGTGAATCCCTTCCAAAACAGCGGAAACATTATGGAGAATGGTTTGGCGCAGCAGGGAGTTAGCTGTCCAAATAAAACAAGTGTTACATGACCACAGAGGAGGCCTGGTCAGGCCAGATGTTAGGTTGCAAAAGTGTGCGGACCGCGATGGACTCCGTGTTCTTGCTCCGGACACCAAGAATATGAATAAAAGATGGACAAATTGATATGACTTAACGCTATAAGTCTTACATCAGAATAATTGTTTGACAGACTTGAGACAAAGTTGCATCATTCCTTCATGAATATAGAAAACAAGAGGGCGATGAAATAGAGTAAATGACTCAACTGCAAAAAGGATATTTAGATGTGTGACAGGGCCAAAGGGAGGAGAGGAGGGCTAATTGACTACCGCGGCTAAGTATAATCCCGCAGATCCTTTAATCCTGGTCTTCAATTAATCACAACATCCCAACATATGCAACCACTTAATAAAGGGGAACTTTTGTAAAGCTCTGTTGACAACTGTCCCAGGAACGAAATATCATTATGGTGTATTGTTACATTCTCGATGGCCTTGCATTTTAAGCAGCTTTAAGCAAATATGACACACACTGCTTCTATGAAACACTGTCCTTCAGAAACAACATTTGAACTAATAAAACAGTACAACTACTATAGCACAAAAATACATGTCAACTAACAGTATCATGTTCCCTCTCCATTCTGTCTACACAGTATGTCCGTCAAGAATATTCAAAAGGTGAGTACTTTTACTTATTTAGTTATTTATTCTGACATAACTTGCCTAAAACATGGCCTGTAGTTTTCAATGGAAAAATGTTGAGCCTTTTGTAGACAAGACACAGGACAAGTACTTTGAGAATAATGAGCTATAGCAATAAGACACAATTCAAGTACAACCCGATGGCTCTAGGAAGTGTCTGCCTATTTCTCCATAGGCGAGGTCATCTATACACACGTGAACAGGCAGTTATCATCTGTCTCATGCAACTGGCACCCCCAACCACAAACATATTGCTTTGTCTCACAGCAAAGTGATAATTCAATATCTGAGCGAGAGAGGGATCAAGGTCAACTTTCTTATCCTCGCACTAAAACAAGATTATGAGGTTATAATTCACATAGAATACATTTTGTAAGTGCAAAGGGATATATTTTTCTAATAACAATTAATAAGGTTTCATGATAGCTCCAGTTTGATTGGAAAAAAATAATTACCTTTAAAATTATTTCCTATGGGGAAAAGATTTTTGAAATCACCAGTAAAACAACTTAGAAGTCAACCAGTGTCACAGAATGGATCGTGTTCAACTATAGAGGTCCCCACTGTATTAATATTACCAGTGGGTAACTTAATATTCCACATGTATGGCCATGAAGAATGTTTAAAAAATGCCTGTATCACTACTTTTTTATGGTTTTATGATGCTTTGGACGCCTCAACAGATTCATTACATTGCTAGTATTTCCTATGGGAACAATTGTTTTAAAATTGAAAACAAGCTGGATGTCAGTCAGCATCTTGGAAGGAATTGTGCTCAGTTCCATTTAACTTTGAAGTTCAATACACTTGCATTTAAGCTTTCGTTTTTAAACATTTCTATACCATTTATATTAGACTTATGTAAATTACATTTTAACAGAGTCATTTAAGGAGGGTTTTTTTAATACAAACCTAAATTCCAACAAAGGTGGGATTTTGTGTAAAACGTAAACAATGATTTGCAAACCCTTTTCAACCTATATTCAATTGAATACACTACAAAGACAAGATATTTAATGTTCAAACTGATGAACTGTTTTTATTTCCATCCATCTATCCATCCATTTTCTGAGCCGCTTCTCCTCACTAGGGTCGCGGGCGTGCTGGAGCCTATCCCAGCTATCATCGGGCAGGAGGCGGAGTACACCCTGAACTGGTTGCCAGCCAATCGCAGGGCACATACAAACAAACATTTGCACTCACATTCACACCTATGGGCAATTTAGAGTCCCCAATTAATGCATGTTTTTTTTGGGATGTGGGAGGAAACTGGAGTGCCCGGAGAAAACACACGTAGGCACGGGGAGAACATGCAAACTCCACACAGGCGGGACCGGGGATTGAACCCCGCTCCTCAGAACTGTGAGGCTGACGCTCTAACCAGTCGTCCACCGTGCCGCCCTGTTTTTATTTATTTTTTGCAAATATTCTCTCATTTTGAATTTGATGCATGCAAACTGGAACAGGGGACATGTTTACCAATGTGTTACATCACTTTTCCTTTTAACAACACTCAATAGCGTTTGGGAACTGAGGTCGCCAATTGTTGAAGCTTTGTAGATGGAATTCTTTCCCATTCTTGCTTGATGTACAACTTAAGTTGCTCAACAGTAAAGGTCTCCGTTGTCGTATTTTGTGGTTCATAATGCGCCACATTTCAATGGAAGACGGTTCTGGACTAGAGGCTGAAGGTCATCAGGAGCGGGCAGGAGCAGCAACTATGAAAACAAAGTTACCGCGAATGGACAGGAGTGGAAACCATGATGGCAGAAGTTGACGGGAGTGGAAACCATGATGCAGTTTTATTTTATTTTCAGTTAATTTTATTTTCAATCAAATATATTTTTGAACATTTCCCCTCAGCATCAAGCTAAACATTGCTAAACTAAGGCACTAATGCAGCTTTTGCTAATATACCTTAAATAAACTTTAAAAAATTTATCATTCCAGTAATTTGATGTATTTATTACAGCGACTATGGCAACCATGTACTGCATATTTTATACCGAGCTACTGCGAGCAAAAAAAAATAATAATAAAATAATAATTTCTTGTAAGAATTATAGTTCAGAAATAAATTATAAAGTAATAAATAATAAATTATAAAGTATTTCAAAATAGGAGTTACTTTTCAATCACCCTGTATATCTTTCATCGCAATACAGCCTAAAAATATCAAGATATTGGTTTTGGGCCATATCGTGCAGCCCTAGTCCGCTATCAGAAAAGTATCAGATTATATCGGACTGGATCTAAAATCTTTGATATAAGCACTTTTATACAAGCAGTGCATTCCAAGACAGCAGACGCCCAGACCACATCCATAGCATGCAGGGCCCATGTGATCAACAACAGGTTACTAAGGTGCTAACAAAGTAGCAAGGCACACACTCGCGGCATTTATAGCTCTCAAAATAATGAATACTGGTACACAAATGCTGTACAAACACATACAAGCAGCTAATATAACAATACTCTCAGGCATACATATATTCTTCTAACTTTTTAATTTTATTTAAATTTTGTTTTATTAACAATATTCGATTGTGACTTCCACTTTCTTTACGTTACTGCAAGTGTGTATCACATTGCGTCCACCACACTGCCCCTCAGAGGTCAAGACATGCACAGTGTTGCCGCACATGTGGATAAAGCAAATGTTCCATGTACTGACATTCAAAAAATTACTGAAGTAAACTTGAATTGTTATTTCTCAGTCACTGATGGTGTAGTGGTACACTCACCTGACTTTGGTGTGGGCAGCGTGGGTTCAGTTAACACTCAGTGACGGTGTGAATGTGAGTGCGAATGGTTGTCCGTGTCTATATGTGCCCTGCGACTGACTGGCAACCAGTTCAGGGTGTAGTCCGCCTTTCGCCCAAAGTCAGCTGGGATAGGCTCCAGCGCCCTGTCACCCCAACCCGGATAAGTGGTGTTCAAAATGGATGGTGGATGTTATTTTGCACTTTAAAAGTATAATTTGTATTTATTGGATTTATTGGGATTATTTATCATGGTCTTGTAATTTATGTTATATTTAATCTATTCGATTGTACAATATGCTTATGTTTAAGTTACACTATGGTAATGTTTAAATTTAAATATATATTTTGGGGGTTTTTCGGTTTCATTAAGGCTATTTTTCAGGATTTTCTTATTTAATTTGTATTGACTTTAGTCAATTGTAGTATATTCTTATGTTTAAACTTAAACATCATGTAACCATTTGAATAGGAATAAATGGGTCACTCTCGCTGTTGTTCTCTGAATAATATTATTACTTGATTGAAGCAGTTTCTAACATTCCATACTAAAAAATAAATAAAAGTATGTATGATTCATACTGATAATCGTATCGGCCCATACTCAAAGCTGCAATATCAGTATCGTATCGGAAGTAAAAAAGTTGTATCTGAACATCCCTGGTTTTTATTTACGTTTTCCACAACGTCCCAACTTCTTTGAAATTGGGGTTTGTGTATTTAAGCAGTGTTAATGTTCAAACTGTGCATAATGTTACAGAGGCTTACGATAATATTAAATATACCACTTTTTAAGACTTTAAAGGTGTCATATTTTAACAAATGTTTCTAGTATTTGTGATGTAATACTGGCTCTATGGTGCCTTAGTAAACCTGTGAAATATTAATTAAAGTCGTACACGCATTGCTAAATTCCAGACTTTGTTCTGGCGAGAGGAATGAAATCAGGTCAAAATCAAATTTTTTTATACTAAGTCTATATTAGAGAGTCAATCTATGGGGGTCTAAATAGCCAAAATATGGGACCTTTAAACCTCAGTCTTGTCTTTGACCATACCCAAAAAGGTTTTGAGAACCACTGCTCTATAAGGTTTCACTGTTGTATTATGATATAAACCAATGTTTAAAAAGTATCCTGGACAAGAAATGCTTGTGTTATTTTCCAGATAATTTGAAAAGTAACAGGAGATTGTGATGCACAGTCACCTATTTATGTGGAAACCAACTATTTGTGGTATTTTCACAGCTCGTAAAACAGAACAAGACATGTAGCCTGTGCTTTTGTCTACTTTTATGACATTTGCAGAGGAAAATAATTGCGAGCTTGTGTTGTATTATATTTGTACAGTTGGGAGTTTTACGAAAATGTCATCCCTTAATCTCCACTCTTTTCAGATTGGTTTACAGGTCTCCTGTAGGGGGTTCCTGGGGTCCAGTCGAGCCTGAAACAACAGACTGTTGCATTGTCTGGAGCCAGGATGGGGTCTGTATCAAACTCTGGCAAAGGTACATTGAAATGCAACAGGGCCTCCCATTCTGCACTGCATATGTTAATTCTGGCAACATGCTGGTCAGCCAGCCAGCCTGCTTCTTTGTGACTGAAGCAACTTCAAAAAGCTGCCACTGAAAAACAGGCAGGAAAGAAAAAGTTTGTTCAAAAAGTAGGTCAACCAAGCAGGGTCACAAAATGCTCCCAGATAGACAACATCATCAGAAAGACCACAAACCCCTCCCTGGCAAAGGCACCACAAATTCAAATTAGTTTCAAAAGGCCTCATGATGACAGCAAATTAGTTGAACACATCCTGCAGTTCTGCAATATCGTATTTGTACAAACACTGTGTAGCTCAAGGCTGTCCAAGAAAAAAAAGAACACCAATGTCACATGATTTAAACTGCCGATTGGTCAGCGTGACATTAGAATTTGTTTCGTATCGAAGCCATGTAAACATCAACATTCTTGGCAGGTTACAACAAAACGCCCACCCTGAGGAGACACTTTGGGCCCGATAATCTGACCTCTCACCGTACAGGTGCCATCTTGGAGCCTGTACAGATCTTAACCAATGATAAATGCACTTCAACAAGGTTGGGGCTCTAATCTCCTCAGGCTGCAAAAAAACACTATAGGCCAACTCATAGTAATGACCTCCCTAGATTTTTCCAACATTTTTCCTTATGGTCAGCCAACAGCTCACGAAAGAATGATTTTGTGCATATTGTAATATTCTGTAATTAGTAGAAGACAAATTTATTGGTAGTGTTTAATAGCCAAACCTCCCAATCCTGCAAAATACAGAGTTCTTGTGAAAAAATATAGCATTTCCTGTGTACCAGTATTTTGCGCCGGGATTCAGACGCTCAAGGTAGAGGTGATACCTCTACTTATGAGTCTTAATTTGTTACGTGATTGAGCTCGTAACTCAAATTACTCGTATCTCAAAATGTGAGATGCAGGATGGCAGCTGGATGTTGTGGGGTTCTCTGCCACCATATAGCGGTGGCGTATCTGAAGCTCGCTAACATTTCAAATTTTGTTTCACAACACACAGAAATAAAAAAATTTACCAGGTTACGGCATGTGACTCAGAAAACTGCTGGTGCACTCATAAGTAAAGGTACCACTGTATTTTAAATATAATATAATACATACTACAGTAGTACATAATACAGTGGACTAGGGCTTAAGCCATCGAATTTTACCGATCATCTCACTGATTCGAGTAATCGGATAAAAATAGATTTTGCATTATTAAGCACAAGAACATCTGCATTGGAGGTGCAGGTAATATCATCACATTCTACTGTAGTATCTGTGACTTTGAGAGGCCTGGCATTGGCGAGTGATGTGGGTGTCAGCCAATGGCTGTTATGCGTGTTAAGTGTATAAACGGGCTTATTACATGTTTGTTATTGTATTCTTGTTCAATAAAGCGATTAAAAGTGTGGTTTACCACTTTCGGGGGCATTACAGTATGGTCTAACCAGTGATGGTAGGCTATATCAAATTAACTAACATCTACGTTGCCTTGTGCTGGAGACCGTAGACGTGCTGTTGTGGTACACATTGCACTTTATCTTCCTAGTTAAGTGTGAAAGGATCCCAAACTTTGGAAAGTCTATCTATTATTGACTTTTTCCTCCTGGCTTGCTGCCATCGTGACAACTTATTTCTGCACGGAGTGGTGCGTGCAACTGCAGCAACATTAGTCCGTGTGGAAAAATAATCCCTGTGATGCTCTGAGGCAGAGATTTTACTTCATCCTTTATTTGTAATCAAATTATTCGAGTTCGATTAATCTTTGCAGCCATACAGGGGATCGACCCTTCCTCCTCAAATGCACTTGAATTCCTACAATTTTGAAAACAAACAATTTTGGGGTGAGATGTCAGCAAAGAGCCCTCAGCTCTGTGAATTTAAAGGATTACTGGGGGATGCATGCTTTTTATTTGGCTTTTTGGGACTTTTTGCATGACCAATTTCAAAATATTCCACCAATCAACGACGAGAGCCGACGAGATCAGTGAGCAGCCACAACAAAGGGTGTTAAGAAACAAAGGGTGTTAAGAGAAGAAGGTGACAGGAGAAGAACACACACCGGCAGCTACATGAAGGAAGCAGACTCAACATTCAAAAACGCGTTAGTCTCTGAGGGTGTCCCAATACTTTTGTCTAGCGTGACTGCCTTGTATGTCATCATTTGCTATCAAAGTTTAGGCAGGGTCTTTATGCTGTTTTTAGGTTCAACAATGGTTGTTTTTCCAACGATTTATTTCTATGATTATTTGCTAGTTGGGAAGATACTTTATTGATCCAGTAGGAAATGAGGAAAAACTGTTCCTAAATCCGCAAAAATCGAAATGCGATACAGACTGAACGAGTGTCAAAAACTTCTCCCACTACATATTAAAGCAGCTCTGAATGTCTCGCTGTCTATTATACACCCCCCACAAGTACCAACAGGTAATACAAATCATTTGCAACAATGCCATTATCGAATAGATATTGCAAAACACATGACATAATGTAGAACTGTCATAATGTAATTCTTCTACTTATTTTACTCAAGAAAATACTGGTTAGCCTGTGATAGAAGGATCTTGTGAATAAATAACTAAATAAAAGACTTCCATTGCCGTTTTTCGGCCAAGAAGGTTCAGGAGTACAGCAAAACACGACCGGGTCAAAGTCGTTCTTACTGACAGTTGGGATTCACATATTAATCTCAGTATCAGGCTTACTCAGTAGTCTGCCACCCAAGCGGCGGAGCGAGAAGCAAACAGCCTCCAACTGACCTAAGTAGAACAATATAGAGAGAGGCCCAGCACACAGCCAAAGAGCCCTGTTCTTACATAATCTGCTGAGCCGCTGCCAGTCAGACAAGATGCCTTCGGGCTCCGCTCTGGGGATGTGAGTGGCACATTATCACCTCGCACCCCCCCCCCTCAAGAGAGATCCCAGCACTGCCTGTCTGGCGCTGTCGCTCCCCGAGCATTTCATTTCATGGCTAATTGCTGGCGGGCATCCTGCCGGACCAAACACACGTACCCTGCCATCCACAAGCGGATGGTGCGGCCTCTCGAAGACAGTCGGTTCTGGGTCCGGTGCCAGGCTGTGTTGGATTCTGAGCAAAATAAAGAACGACATTGTTCCCTCGCATTGCTACACGGATTCGGGCTGCTGTTTACCATATGCAGCTTAGACAATTGCCATAGTAGTGCATTTTAATGAAGAGTCAACATGGAAAATACACAACCTGCACCGCGGCACATTTAATTAGGATTATCTTTACTTATATGGATAGAAGAATTACAACGCTGAGGTTTATTGATGATCTGACAGAAGTAACGATGAATTGTGAGAACACATCTATTAAAAGCCTGAACTGTTTGAGAAGTGCTGTAAAACTCTACCTCTTCCCTCACTCTGCAGGAGCCATGCGGCATTTTGTCGCCTCAAGACTGAACGTCTGGATGTTTTATGGACATTATCGAGGGAAAATACTTGGCGCAGTCAAAACGTAATGAGCCCAAATTAATTTATCGGCTTTAGTGTCATAATTTGCCGAATGGCTCTGCAAAAGACATTTACTCCGCGTTGCCATAGTGTACAGTATATTTCAATCCAAAAGCTAGTGTATTTTTAGCCTTGACGCATATCTTTTGACATAGTACGGTAAATATCTGACTGCCAATAAAGTTTTTTTTTTTTTAAACTTGTCTGCGGTGTGGGACAGACAACACGTCTGAGACTAATGCCTGGATCAGACAACAAGACAAATTTGGTCAGTCAGACTACTGCAATAAAATCTTGTATTCCGATACCACCGCATCCCGTCTTTTACGATTACTGGGCTTTATCTTATCAACTCAAACGCGACCAGATACACTCGTTACCGTGGCGACGACAACAACAATGAATCATATCGTGTGTGTTATAGGAACAAAATGGGGGAAAAGTGTGCTGGTGGTCACCGGTGCTCGGGAGAGGACTTTCATTAAAGAATTGCTTGAGGTATGTCCACGTACTTTTAATACGATTACATGCCAGCTTTCTGTGGAATCATGCTCTAAAGTTTTGGTGTGTGTGAAGTAATTGAATTACAATCAAATAATTTAATTACAGTAAATTAGCACCCATTGTTTCTGTAATGTTGTAATGATGGTTTGACCTGACTGATTAGAATACATGACCTGAATAGAAAATACTTTTGAAGATACTGAGTATACAGTACACAAGTATGTACAGTAAAAGGACAAGTCATTTAAATAGACACATTGCTCCATCTTGTGATCGGATCGGTGATCGGTTATCGTTTTTTTTAAACTGGCTGATCGGCCCCAAAAATCCTGATCGTGTAAAGCCTAGCCCTGTGACCTCTGAAAAAGAATTTGGGAGGATGATAAAACCACAGTCGTTTGCATATTATTACAGGCTTTTCGTCTGGTCGGAGGGTCGGCTTGACTGCAGACTTTGATGTAGACGGCTGGCCCTGGCGACGTGTCTGACCATTTTAATCAATGACTGTGTGACAAATGAGAATTTGTTTGCGTATGACATCGATTGACCATAATTTTGGGGTCATGTTATATTGTTGTTGACGCATAAAATAACAATATAAGGTATAATACTAAATTGAGGTGTTTGGAAACTCAAGCAAGATGTGTCTTTTTTTTAAATTTATTTACTGAAAATAAGTCATTTGGGGGATGTGAGGATTCCGCCTCACAGCAACAATATACTCTTTCTGATTACATTTAAATGCTATTGAACTTTGCAGTGCAGATGTCCCAAAACATACTGCAAAAGCAACTCTATACTTGTTGAAGACAAAGAAATGGAACATTCTTAAAGGGCCAAGACAAATAAATTTGAAGGCAGCAAGACCCATAAACAAGGTTAGGGAGGAATTTGGTGTCCGTGGGGCCATGGGTAAGTGTTAAATTTTTGTGAAACCTCTTAAATTAAAGCAGACTGTCTGTCTACACTCTGTAATTGCCAATTACTTCTGGTCCTAACTGCGAGTCACCCATCGAAACCAAAGCAGTGGGAGAAAAGCTACAAAAAAGCTCAGTCACAATTAGTTCTCCAGATTATTCATTTGACAATACCAATCAAAGAAGAGTTCAAATGAATGTCCCTTATTGAATATGGCTAAAATGTGAGTGTCGATAATGACACAGGGCCAGTTAGATGAACGTTGCCACTGTGAGCTGAATGAGGAATCCCTCAAGCGATTCATCTGATGAGCATTTAGGGTACGCAGCACCAATAACATTAGCTCGCCGTGTCAGTGGCGCAGTCCTCACGCAAATCATCTTGGATATAATCTGGCCGGACTGCCTGAGATTCAGCTACAACAACAGATGAAACTAAAGTCCCATATGGAACGTCAACACATAACGACTGTAAACATCGCCACCTCAGCAACACATGACACGGCGCCAGCAAAGTGGCTGAGGTCATTTGACGATTGAATTCCAATGTGGTGGTGATCCACTCCCATTGCTCCCAAGATTGACTGGCTTCATTTCACACACTCATCTGCAGCCGCCGCAATACACTCAAGGGACGAAACTGCCACTTTGAAGCTTTGTTTACATCATCTGATTCTGGCTAAAGGACAGACTTGATCAACAAGGAGGCTAAATCGACACTGAGAGGCTAATCATGCCTCAGATACCATGACAGTCTCGTAAAACCTTGCCTCTTGGATCCGCTAACCAACTGTTGCAAGATTTGCAAGATTTAAATGGCATTCACCCTCCCTGTTCTTTAAACAATGACAATTTGGGTTTAGATTACAGCCCACGACATGGCCAAGGACACATGATTATGAACAGGCCTCTCTTATCGTGGCAGAGAAGCTCAACGCATGACTCTGGGAATTTGTTAGATGGAGACTTCAAGGGGAGTTTTGTCATACCAAAGAAACGGTTACTCGTTTGATTCTAAAGTGACCTGAAGGACTTTTTGTTGACCTATTCTATAATTTGAGACCATTGTGGGAACATCACCTAATGTCACACTTATGAACTCAACCCTTTCAGGAATATAAGTCCCTATAAAGTGAAAATAAATGTCTTCTAATTTTGACATGCCTCAGAGAAGAGTGCTGTTAACAACCCTGCCAAATTTGAATGATTACAAAAAAATTGAGAAGTATATAAAATGAGGCTTCAAAATTGTGAAAAATAAATCTGTTCCCTCTGCTCTCAACAACAACAACAACAACAACGAAGCGCTCTAAAGCGGTCATGCCTGGGTGAATCCCCAGTCCAAGCACTGGCTCTCACATCTCACATTTCTTTAAAAAAAAAATAATTAAGATTTTAGACCTATCTGACCAGCCTGATCGGTATCGGCCGATATTTGGCATAAAATGCTGATCAGCTTTAATGATCGTTAATTGTCCCCCGCCTCCTGCCCGATGATAGCTGGGATAGGCTCCAGCATGCCCGCGACCCTCGTGAGGAGAAGCGGCTCAGAAAATGGAAGGATGGATGTATGTATAGATAGATATATATATATAAAACGTATTTAGAAACAAACTCAGAATTCACTTTACAGTGTCTTTAAGGGCTTATTCTATTCTGTTCTAGGCATCAGGCTGCACGCCAGTGTTGACTCATTTTAAAGAAAAACGCTACATCCTTGATAAGCAGCGGCAATCTTTGCAGAGGCCAGTGCTTGAATGTGACCCCCACTTAAATCCCACTACTTCCCTTCCGTGAAACAGGGATTAGCTGTTTATCAAATTTATTTGGCAGGTAATAAAGTTTCTTCCAATTCCAGAAAGTTCTAGAAAAACACAAAATGAAGAATGATTGGGGTAGCAAATTGATGGAAAATTGGCACAGTAGTCTCATGTGACTTGATACTGACTTGATACTGACTGATTATAGACTGTTAAGTATGTTTGTAGTTGGGGGGATACAGTAATTTCTCTTTGAATAGATCAGAAAATTCAGAATTCAGGCCAGACCATTTTCCTAGAGTAAGAGAAAACAATGGTAGAGAGGGCACAGTCCATAATTAGTAACGATAATAGACTTATACAGGTATAAAAGAGAAGCTCAGTAATTTTACCTCTACAGTTGATTTCATCTAGCTATGACTAATCATTAGTTTCCGGTGCAAAGTTTGTCATTTCAGACCTGATTAATGAGTAGGCAACAAGGGTAGTTGATCAGCAGCTATTTATATTTCAATTCATGCTGATAAGCAGGCATAGTCATCACAAAGGCAATCAAGACAAGGCACACATGACTTGAGTTTAAATTGACAGTAAGTAAGGCTTAAATCCTGCGATTAGGGTGCTAAATTCCTCTAATGCTGGAGGGCTTCCATGCCATCAAGAGTGGAGGCATCACACTGGCACTGAGAAGGAACTAGGAGGAGGGGCTTGTCCTCACACTGTGTCCTGAAAACTGTTGTTTCCGACACCCATTTACACGACAACGGAACGTGAACGGTTGCCTGAGTGGACGTTTTTGTAAACGACGCTCCTAATCGTTTTGCTGTAAGTGCGCAACACGGTTGTCTGGGAAAACATGAGCCATGCGCATGTTAAGGGTTGGGAGTGTGCATGTGCTAGTGGCTTACAACCAAAAGAACAATGGAGGACACAGCGTTGTTGTTGTTGTGCGTCTGTGCGTTTTACTGCGCCGCTTTCTGTGTGTAGCAAGAAGCATGACAGATGTTATTATGCCGTTCAAAGGTATTGGAACAGTGAGGCTAATTCCTGTGGTTTTGCGCTACACTGAGAACATCTGGGTTGCTGGTAAAAGATTAATATGAGAGGAAAGATCAACAGTTCATTTTCATTTTCAGGTATTTACATCTAGACTTGATACACAACATGAGCCTTTCGTTTAAAACACCATATTTTTTTGTGTGAGCAAAAGAACACATTGATGATCAAATAGCTCAATGTCTATGCTCGGTTACAGGTTTGGGTTTTGCCTTTGAGACTGGAGTTAGAGGAGGAGTAATGAGACTGTCAATGGTTAAAAAATGAGCAATTGTGGAGAAGAATCATTTTGACGCTATCATCGTTTCATGAAATTTCTAAAACTTAAAGAAAACAATGTTCATACTATTGAAAAACAAAGTCATGTCAATGGGTGGAAAAGGACAAAGTATCGGTTATAATCTGTCCATAAAAGTTTTCAAGAACAAAGACTTTTTTTTTACGTATTTGAAAACCAGACAACTGCCAATGGGGTAAAAGTAGTAATTGTGGACAGGGATTTTTTTGACATTATCTGTTCCTGAAACTTTAAATGCAAAGAAAACATTTTTGGTTTTGAATACTAGAGAGTAATATTAACATCTCAGGCCAAGTCATACTAATCAGCAAAGGTTTCATGAAGCAAGCATATCCCACCTAAACAGGACACACAGGGATCACTTGATCATCTTACTGGCAAATCGACCTCCAACTTGAAAACACATGAATGTAGCAAGAATATTTTGACCTTGTCTCTCTCTTTTTTACGATCGCACAAGCCATAAGGTCGCCGTCGCGACCCAAGGTCCTTTTCTCACTGAGCTGCTAATGTTTATGAGCGCAATGAGCGGGCGACAATCACGTTTGACCCACATTTCTGAACCACTACTCAAATTTCACCCCAGCTGCTTGACTGCACTCTTCGTCTTCTGGGGTCTTTATCGGCTTACAATGCATATTCTCATAAACTGACGTACAGCTGGAAATATTACCCACAAAATCATGTCGAACAACATGGAAGCACACAACAACAACCTACCTCCAAAAAAATATGAGTAACTAAATTTTTGCGTAATCCTGCTAACTAACATTAAAAATGCAATGTTCTTGGTGGCGGTAATCATTCTCGCTTTTGATTGTACATTGCTAAAGTGGAAGTAGTAAACTTGCAGTGATGCAGTACTTTGTAATAGGGATGGACATAATGATTGATTGATTGATCGATTGTTTTTCTTTTCAACTCAATATCTACAAGGGCCTGATTCTCCAATAATGCGATGCGATTATCCTGTGGTGTGTAGTTGAAAAATTGATTGCTAAGAATTGTGTCCAATGTGTGGAACTGATTGTAGAGGAGTCCACTACTTTGTTGTCTAAAGCGACACACATACTGATAATCAGGCCTAATTTGAGCATTTTTCCTTTCTGATCAAACTCAGAAAGGCTTGATTCTCTGATGTCGCTAAAAGATTATGCTCAACGATGATTGTCCTCGCAAAACTCATAAATGTTAAAACTTGTTCAATATTCACAATCACAAATCCTTAACTGGTCACTCACCACAGTAAAAATGCCCAAAATGAAGAGTTTGGATGTGCAATGTAGTGGAGTTACAAGATAAGAAAACATTAGCCTAGCTTCTTCTACTTCTCGTGCCCCACCCACTACTTTTATTACCGAATTTCAGTTTAGAAAAATATCGGTTATTATGTAAAAACAAAATAAGTCTTTGTGTACCCTACTTAAAAGGCACAACATGACGCCAACAATTCTATAACCCACTACATCCACTATAACAACTCCTACGGGTAGCATTTTTCTGCTTAATTGTTAAATGCATACCTTTCTGACAGTGTCAGTTGATAGTGAGCTAAATTACACCTCAGTGAAGTCAGTTTTTAGCGCTAGCTAGCAAAATTGCACAAAAAAACAAAGCTAAAGTTTCTTAAAGGCAGAGGGAGCTTTTTCATCTCTTGTAATATATCAGCATTATACCAGTCAACTAAGTTTTGAGAATTTATCTGCCTTGGTTTTGACTATAAATAACACAGGACTATATAGCTATGCTTACACTGTACCCGGTCCAGGAAGATCAGTACTTGGCATAGTACTGTACACTGTTTATTACAAGGTGACATGGTCCAGCCACTTAAGTGACCTCATAAAAGTGGGGAAAACAGCTTCAAAGCCTATATATTCCAATTGTAAGTAGTGTTTAGTCATAAAATAAACACTGTGAGCCGAATTTAGTTCAGTTGTATTTAACGTTTTTGTACAAGAGTCATTTTCTTAATTGGTACTTGCTTGGTGGAAAAAACGTTTGTTACTACTGCATTAGTCAAAGCTTTGAAGAATTTTTTCCAGATTATGAAATATGTCATCATGGAGCAGGGGTTGCAAAACATGGGGTTGGGTCCCAATATGGATTCACTCTCGTGTACTTTATTATTAGTTTTTGTGCAATGTATAGTGATGTTATGCTAATATGTGCTATAGTTCCCTACGTTTGAGGCTGAAAACGTTTTGAAGCCTTTAATCAGGAGCAAAATGACACTGGGATCTTTAGCTTGGTCTCCAACCAGGTTGTGGTAACAACAAAAGATATCAGGCGTGTGGGACTCCCAGGGGTCCAACCTATACTCACACAGCTGTCCAGTACCGACACGGACAAAGAGCAGGCACACATTTTGAAAACTTTTTTTCTTTCACTTACCAAAACGATAGCGAATCTTTCCTCCAGTTCCCCCGGGTCGGGCATGGGTAGTTTTAGGGGCATGTTGTGGCCCCTGAGATCCGTCTGCTGGTCTATGCTCCCTGCGTTCCCCATGTTGAGTTAGAGCGAACAGTTGCTTTTTCAGTTCAACCTACAAATTAAAATTATCCACTAGTGTTTTAAGAAAAAAAAAAAAAAAATGTCTATTCCTTGCCCGTGTTCACTTCTTGAACATATTGAGCACATGTGAGAGGTGAGGAGGGGGGCAGCGGAGCGCGGCGGGCCCCTGGCGTGGACGCATTTTCCCGGCAGCACAATGCGGAGGGGAGACGGGTGGCGACAGAGGTGCTGCTGCTGGTGGTGGTAGTCGGAAGAGAGACCTCGAAACTTCTCTCGCTGTTATCCGAATTTCGCCCAATTTCGACCGCGCTTCCAGTCGGCGAGGGTGACGAGGGGCATGATTCAAGCTTTGCACTTACTTTCCACGTCGCGGAGTAGTCCCGACGAGGAGGTGATGTGTGTGCTCATTAACTAATCCCTCCTCCGCTGAGAAGACACACACGGTCACACCGCGCCTTCACACACACTCATCCCGCCCCACAATGACTCCTTTCAGCCGGGCCAAGCCTCCTTCGCCTTCTTTTCCTCCAGGGCGTAGCTCTCCTAAAGCCGTAGCCAAGGAGATACCATTATTTCTATTGCATTGTGGTACTTTGAGTCCCAGAAAACAAGGGAATCCCCCTGGGTGTCAGTGGCGTTTTTTTTCTGACGAAGAAATACTCTTCTTAACATTTGAAGTGCCTTTTTAACGTTTAAGTTGTCTTTCCAAGACAAACGCACGTACGTACCTCATAAACACATCAAAGACGTTTAGTTAACGCGCATTCTTACTTTCATGTAACGTCATCAAGCAAGCCCGACTACTTGTTGCTAAGCAAAGTTCGTAGACTATAAAGTCTGTGCACCACAGGCCAATGAAAAACGGTATTTGTATAGCCACGCCCCCTGGGCTGCCTCTCCCGTGCCCCTGAACAGGAAAAGGAAGTCAACAGGGACACGAAGAAATTTGTGTACTTTAGTCATTCTGTTAAGGAAATGAATTAAACCACCACCACTTTGTGGCACAGTTTTGTTGCTACGCAAAGTTCACGGACCACAACTTTTGCACCCCAGAGGCCAATTCAAAGATGACATTTGTAGCCACGCACCTTAACTGGAAGGTGAAGTCAGAGGTAAACATACATTTAGGAAAATACGTCACCATATGGCAAAAGAAAGTTTTAAAAGTATTTATCGTATATTTCCATGTTTTATTCTAAACATTTTCGAAACTTTACAGCGTGATAGTTTTGTTGCTGGGCAATATTCATGTAATTGCAACACGTTTGCGCCCCTTGAGGCAATGGAAAGGTAACGTTTTTGTTGCCATGCCCACTGGGCTGAATCGCCTGCGCCCCAGAGAAGGAAGAGGAAGTCAGACAAGCACACATTCAGGAAAGTACACTACCAAATGGTACTGGAGAAAATTATTTCGTAATATTTTCTTGCGTGTTTTATTCAAATTAGTTTCAAAACCTCACAGTGTCATGATAACATATAGCGATAGTCGGATTCCTCTTCCTGGGTTATGTCATAGTTCACTTGCCTACATGTTGCAAGGATAAGTTTGTGCCCCATTGGCCAGTGAAAAGACGGCATTTTGTAGCCACGCCCACTGGATCATTTTAATGGAAAATTAGAGGCTTAATTGAGAGCAAGTCAGACAAAAATCAAGTTTTTAAATGATTTATTAATTAATGTTAATACATTTTATGTCTTTATCTTTATTTTTATAGGTTAAATATATAAGTAAATCGTCATCTGGTGGGGCACCATCTGACCTGCCCCTGATGCAAAGTCATCACTGCTGGGGGTCCCAAAGGAAGAGGCCCCTTGAAGGACCGGTATGTCTATCGTTTGGCCTGGGAACGCCTCGGGATCCTACCAGAAGAGCTGGATGAAGTGACTGGGGAGAGGGAAGTCTGGGTTTACCTGCTAAAGCTGCTGCCCCCATGTACGGATAAGCGGAAGAAAATGGATGAATGGATGGACGTGGCAGTGCATGAAAAATAAAACATAAAAGTGTTCCACCAAACCATACTCTTTTGAACTGAAGCTGTTGACTGACATTTTGCAATATTCAGTGTTTTGAAATATTTCTACAGAAAGTACCCGCCATTCATTTAAACAGTACTGTTTCCTTTACAGTGCACGAAGTCACAGCATTTTCTGTGAAGTTGGCTTCATTTGGTCCTGAATCTTTTAGCATTCACGAGTGCATCAATATCAGGTGTCAAATCTTGAGCAGCAGCCAATTTCAGAATGTCATTTAAGTGGTAAGTGATAATTTAAGTGGTTGTCATTGCCACCTACAGTGGACAAAATTAGCAACAGTTACTACTATCCCCAAGTTGGACACCCCTGCTTTAAGCGGATATATTTTCACGCCTCAAACATGTAGGGATGTTGTAGGCATAAGAAAGATGCTAGACAAAGTAGCATCCATTTTTCAAGTTGTAGGAATGGTATTTGATTGTCAGTTGACCGCAGCGTGGTTTCAGCGTATTAAGCAGACAACGTCCACGGAGTTTGAGAATAGAGACAATGCTCGGCCTCATTTTACATAGGGTACGTGCCGATTTTTTTTTAGTCATTAAAATTTGGCAGGCTTGCATGAGGAGTGTGCTTCTTGACCTGGTCAATCTGTGAAGTGCCTTGAGATAACATTTGCTGTGAATTGGAGATTCTGTATAAATAAAATTGCCTTGACTTGGATAACCATTGACTGCCTCTCTATGAGAACATAGGTTATTCTAAACCACTTGCGATTCAATTCATTACAACAGCGCAAACACAATCATTGATACATCTGTGGACAGGGTGGGGACGACGCAGCGAGGGTGACATCAGGATGGGGAGCTGTGGAGACGAGTGCAGCGAGTGGTTGTCCGCACACACACACAAACTGCTTCTATTCAGGCAGCTGGAGTGCATCACGTCACGTGTGAGGTTAGCTGGATGTGACTGACCTCATACGATCAGTACGTGCTGCATGCTAACTTGATTTGCTGGGCCTGCAGTGGAGACCACAACCCTGCCCCCTCATCCCTGTTGTGTCCGTCATGATTTAACCACACCACCCCCCTTTTTCATTTCTTTTTAAATATTAAGAAATCCCATATAGTCTGACAGGACCCAAATTCAGGTGGGGGTGAAGATGCATTGCATTGCCAATAAGCAACTAGACGCTTACCAGACACTTTATTGCGTACACCTGCAAAAGCTAATAATTGGGTGCGGGGTTTGGGTATTACGTACACGTGCAAAAGCTAATAATTGGGGTGCGGGGCGGGTACAGCTGGGTGGGAGACATAGGGCCTATTAGTCTTTTATCCGACCCACCGAGCATTTAAAACATTTTTTAAGAGTCCTATAATGTTTGTTGCATGCTGTGGGCGCCAGCACCCACGACCCTAGTGAGGAAAAGCGATTGAGAGAATGGATGGATGGTTAATTAAAGTACTGTCATTTGTCTCTTTCTCATCTTAAGCTGCTTCCTCTGCGACCCGACCCCAAATAAGCAGAAGAAAATGCATGGATGGGTAGCATTTATCTTATTGAATAATCAGTTAATGTGTCATTAATAAAACAATGTCATAAAAAATAACCAATCTCACATCCACATTTCACATAAAAAAAATAATATAATATAATAATAATAATATAATATTTACAGTACTAAAAAATGGAAGAAACTTAAGATGACCATCTAGCTCCCTCAGATGGGGCTCCATGCAAGATTTCGCCTCGTAGAGTATCAACTGTCATTAGAACGATAAGTGTTCAGTTCAGAAGTACGTGGGAGGACCTGGGCAATGACCAGAAGAGAGCTGGGACCACAGTTTTAAAGATCACCATTAAAAACACAGCACACAATCGTGTATTAAAATCCTGCAGCAAATGCAAGGTACCCCTGCTCAAGTCTCATGTGTCCCGTCCCAAGATCTGGAGAATAGCTGCACGTAGGAGTTGGCCAAAATACTTGAAGTAAGAGTGTGGACACCTGATCAAGAACACCAGGACACATTTGAACTATGTACTGTAATTGTGAATGGTTATTTTTCTATTGTATCAAATACTTTTTTCAAGCAATAACATGAAATAATTACTGTTTTTAAAAATCAAACAAATGTTTTTTGGGGGTAATTATTTTTGTAGATTGTCTCTCACTGTTGAAGTGTAGCCTACCTACAAGGAATATTACAGGCCTCTCAATTCTTTGCAAGTGGCAAAACTTGACAAAATCCATGGCATATCAAATGCTTATTTTAGCCACCATACATATTTTATAATGCTGATTATTCTCACTGCTGTTCACATCCTCTGTATAGTACTCATGTACCGTATTCAAGTACAGTAGTTTGTCCTTCAAATCCACATATAGTGTACCCAATGAAATGTCTGTATTTCTGCATGTATCATGAATATTTTCAAATCTCCCATTAGCAATTCAGTGAATTACAGTGAATGTCAAGTATTGTACTGGGCGTCCCCTTTTTTTTTAATTATTTGAAATGCTTGAACATGTTTTCAATAAGCCATCTGTTACACTGCATAATGAACAAAGTGTGTGCTGTCAGCATGGCGTCACATGCCATAAGGTACAGGGAATGAGCTGTGAAACCAGCCACAAGTGTCTTTTTGTTCAAGATATAACATGGTCATCACGGCAAAATGTGACACACTCGTATTTAAAGGGTTACGGGTGCCACGAGTCTCAAGGCCATAAATACACTCCAGTCACAGAGTTAGGGATATTGGGCTTTTGGGTGAAATTTCAGGACAAACCCAAAAATGCACTATCACCTTTGACCTTGTCTGAACTGATGAATGCACGTGTTCAAAAGTTCAGTGTTTCAGGACTTTTTTCACAACTTGCGTCTCTCCCAAAACTGCTGATGACACATTATGAGACCCTAAGATCAGTGGCCACTTCCTTTTTGATGCTGAGGTACTGTTGATCAATTGTTGTAAAAACTTATACCACATTTTAAGCTCATCCTAAAATTTCAATAAAAAAGGCAAATATCCCTTACTTTAGATTAGACAATACGACAATCAAACGAAGAGTATGACGGTACAATCAAATAAAGAGTATGACGGTAACTGCTGCCACCTGTTTTTAACATTCAATACTCATATTGTTAGCCAATAGTACAATCCGCTATATGCGGAACGTCACGTGAGCAACGCGGAACACACCGGCGGACTTGGTGTGTAGGCTTTGCTCACGATCATAACTACGATTGATTAAGTGATTGAAGACGAACTTCTAAAAGTTTTTTCATGGCTGGCGTCTTCGGACAAACTTAAAACACTTATTCAAATAGATCATGCGTGCAAACAAAATAAAACGAAACACCTTTTGATCTCGATGACATTTTTTTTTTTTTTAAACCACATTTCTATTTACTGACACTGTGACAGTTAATGGCAGGCAATTATGCTATTAGACCAAGTCTACTGTACAGTCAATACATCCTGTTATCAGGAGCCACAGCGTCCTCTAGTGTATGTAAAACATATTACACCGGCCTCAACCTTAGGAGACGAAAACCTGGATGAATTTTGACTTCATTAAGCTGATACATCTTAATGGTATCGCAGGCAAGCTTTCAGCCAATCAAGAAGTTTTGAAAGACAACTGCTGAAGTTATCGAACATTGTTAACGTTTCAATAAATGATCACAAAAGTTTGTTTAAAAAAAAAAAAAGAAAAAAACCCAACCAAATGGTATTATTAGAAAGGCTGTCTTCTAAGAGTAAAAGACACAGTACAGCTTGCATTTGACACAAAACGAGACCCTTTATTTAAAAAAAAAAAAAAAAACACTTTATTTAGAGATTGTGGTTTTACTTTTTTTGGTCCAGTAACATGACGTGACTGACTTTAGATTTAGCATTCAGCTCAATCTTCTCCAAGCAAGACATTCACATACAGAGCTATATCAATCATACAGTACACATCTTTCTCTGCAAACGTGAATACAAGTCACTGGGAATATAGCTACCAAAAAAACAAGAAAAAAAAATAAGTGTGCGATGAAATTACGCAATTTGTTTTTGCTCCAGAGCCTACCAAAATACTTCGTTGGGAATATCCTGAATTCAACCTGACAATATAATTAGAAAATAATTTTGGCATGAAGTTCTAGTGAATTTTTGTAAGCGTCCCTACCATTGGACACAAATGGCCTTTCTCCTTTATGTGAAATAAACTACTTATCCCAATTTAAAGAAAGGTAAAAACCACTTGTGGTGAAAAACCTGGCAGCAAAATGTAAGGGGGTGGGGTTAATAAAACCAAAAAGGAAACAATAATAAACAATGACAACATGAAAACAACAGTGTGGATGCAATCCCCAAAGAGGAGGCCCTCCACTTAAGAATAGTCTCCTCCTGTCTGTTGCTGGAAAACGTCGATAGTGTCTTCGTCCTCCATTTCCAACTGTACAACACAAATGAGACATGTCAGTCACCCAGCATTAACTCCAGAAGTGTTGTACTTTTTTTGTGTTTTCTCATAATGTCACAACAGGAAGGACAACTTGTCATTGTTTAATGTAAACTTTTTTTTATAGCCGCTTCAGCTGTGTTTTTTTAAGTGCTCTATAAATGAAATTGAGTTAAAAAAAAACAGTCTGTTAAACATTATATGGTGGCAACAGTTTGACAGCAACAGATTTCTATGAGGAAATTTTAAGTTAGAAATGTTACAGCCTATTGCAGCATAGTAACTACACAGCCTCGTCTTAACGGAAATACTGTCACAATAGTGCTAAATTTCAAAATACATAAAGTAAAATCAACAATGGAGCCCTACATGTGAGGTTCGGTGTTTGCAATTTGTGTGTGTGCGCGCGCGCGTTGGTGTGTCAGGGTGGGGGGCTTATCCATTATTTAGCAAAAGTTACCAAGTCACCATTTTTACACTCAGGCCAAACCACTGTCTAATATAAAAAGCATTACCTCAGTGGCATCTTGAGGCATTTTGGTGCCAAGGAACTATGTTGAAGTGCTCCGAAGATCCTTCATTTTGACAGAACTCGGCCCTTCCTAATGGAATAATGCTTTGGTGGCATCTTTGTGTCAAGGAATTATGTTGAGGCAGGAGTGTCAAAACGTTTTCCTCCGAGGGCTGCATAGGGCTGAGAAGCTCTTCAAATTGAGAACCAAAACTAGAGCAATCCGTAGGAAACTGACAATTTCTAAAGTAATGTTTACTGGAGGACCACTAATATATGCTTACAAATATGCCCTTGAAACGTACCAAACAGAGCAAACCATTTTTGCTTCTAAAGGTGAATTATCTTTAGGGGTATGAAAAGTAATTTTGCCACCATTTTAGTTAATAGTTTCTTTGCATATCTAGTAAAGGTCTATAAAAACAACACCCTTAGCTCAGGCACATCACACCCATGGAGGATGAGTGTTGCAACACCCCCTCCCAACAATTTTTTTCACAACCATACTTTTCACACTGGCCCCACCTCTAAAAACAATGAAAAAGCACTGCCAGTATTTTCAGCACATGCCGCAAAGACAAAAAAAGGGGTGGTGGGCCAAAAATGTCCTCCGGGCCAGTTTGGACATCCCTAAACTGAGAGAGGAGCTTCATTTAGACAGGCTACAGCCTTTCTAATATAAAAGCAGTGCTTTGGCATCATGTTGGTACCAAAGAACTACGTTAAAGTGAGGAGAGGAGATTTATTTAGACAGGCCCGAGTCCAGTCATGTCTAATAGAAAAGCAGTGCTTTGGCACCATCTTTTGGAATCTTAGTGCCAAGGAACTAAATTGAAGTAAGAGGACAAGCTTTTTTTTTTTTTTTTTTGACAGGCCACAGACATACCTGTCAAACAGTAAAGTAGTGCTTCGACATTTCCCACTCGTTGGAAATTAAATAAGAGCTAGCTACGTAGAGGTTAGTCGCTCTGGAAATACACTCTGCTGACTAACAATTCCAAGACTGTCGTCTCAACTCCATGTACGGCTTCGGGGTAGCTTTTGTCTGTCCCGTGTCCCGGAATTACAGGACAATCCAAAATGACACCAAACACCAGATTTAAAAGTAGAAGGAACTGGCTTTACACTGCCGCTTGCTTGCCTTTGTTGCCATTTTGTTGTTGTTTGGTCAATGCGGCTTCAGTCCATATGATGTGACCAGGAGTTGAACGGATTCAAAGGATTTGTTGATTCGATATTGAAATGGGGAGGGGAATACTGCAACGCATTGATGAATCAATATTTTTACCCAACCCTTGTAGGGCATGTAATATTCTTTGGACTTCCACCTTGAACAACTCTCAGCACTTAAACATAATTCGTGAGAGAAGTGCAATTCCTAGCTAGTTGTTGTCATTGCCATGTTAGACTACTTGAACACAGCACTTTTAAAGTGCTTATTTTGGTCTTCATTCATTCAAAGCCGTAGTCTCTGTTGCGCCGCATTTGAGGAGAGTCAGTGTGAGCAGTGGCTCATTTGCTTGAAACAGAAATGCCCTCAAAACGGATACTTAAGATTTTCAAATCATTGCATTTCCCGGTTTCATCGACAATCGTTCACACCCGCAGTATAGCGCAGATTTTTACATAATTTTTGGTTTTAAAAGTTTGTATTTATTTTTTTTATTTTAAAACAATACACAGGCAAATCTGAATTTTGATTTGCACACCTTCAGCACTGTAGCATGTAGTGCTGCAGCACTGAAGTCTACTGGAAGAGATGCAGTGTAATTACAAGCAAGAGGCAGAGAAGTAGGCAGCACGGTGTACGACTGGTTAGCACAGCACCGCCTGTGTGGAGTTTGCATGTTCTCCCCGTGCCTGCGTGGGTTTTCTCCGGGTACTCCGGTTTCCTCCCACATCCCAAAAACATGCATGGTAGGGTGATTGAAGACTAAATTGCTTGTAGGTATGAATGTGAGTGCGAATGATTGTTTATATGTGCCCTGGCATTGGCTGGCGACCAGTTCAGGGTGTACCCCACCTCTCGCCCGAAGATAGCTGGGATAGGCTCCAGAATGCCCGCGACCCTAGTGAGGATAAGCGGTACAGAAAATGGATGGAGGAAGAGAAGTAAAAATAAATTCCCCAACTAAATTCCAACAGGTAAGAGAATATGCCCTTGAGCATTGTTGTATACGCTGTTTGTGTGTCTTGTCTTCTTTTGCATGCTACTTATATTACATTTATATCTTCTATGTCCACAAATGCAGCTGAAACAATGCCAATTTCCCCATTGTGGTACTAATAAAGATCTTACATTACAAATATTTATGAATAATATACTTAACCTGCCCACGTTCTGAAGTGACGTGCAGTGAATTAGTAATTTCCGGTTTAGACAGTGCGTCCTGTGTGGACGTGGACTATTGTATATTTATAGTCCTAAACACATTAAACAGCCTATTTTGTTTTTCAAAGTTGGTTACTCACCGCAAAAACGCAGTTGTAGCCAGACCTATGTGACAAGTGTGCTGTATGACCAAATCACTTATTTTAATGTTTTGTGACTGCATAGTGATAGCTTAGCAATTAGCAAGGCTTTTACGTCATCTTTGCCTACCCTCTCCTCGTCCTCCCTTCGTGACGCTTGTAAAAAGCATGGTAAGAAGTGTAGCTTATTCGCTATCAGCTACCATGAAGGCGATGATCTGTGACTTACAATACGTTGACACCGGACGCAAAGACCACTTTCGCCTTGTGCCCTGGCAGCTGGGGAGGGGGGGTTAATAAAATTGCCTGCACCAAGCCGCTATTCAGTGTGGACGCTGGATTATTTTTCTTTCCAAGATCCAGAACAATCAGTATTACAGCCGTAACGAGTCAACGTTTAGTGATTTCCGTAACAAAATACGGACGTTCCGTAATGTTTGGCAGCTCTGCTCGAAAAAGTGTCAGTTTTACAGCAAACTTCAAACAGAAGTGACAAACAGCTTGAAGCGACCACGCTTTGCCTCTTACATGGAGAACTTTGTGAGCACGAGTAAGAACAGGCACTAAAGAACACTTCCGTATTTTCATGACCATAAGGCGCACTTAAATGTCTTAGATTTTCTCCAAAATGGACGGGGCGCCTTATAATGCGGCGCGCCCTATGAGTGCACTGAGTTCCAAAATCTATAAATGTTTGTGTGTGATGAGCGAGCCGCTTGACTGACTGGGAGCATTTCCTGCTGACACGCCGCTTATATAGAGGAAAGGCGGAGGTGGCTGAGGACAGCATGCAGCCGTTAAAGGGGGAAGGGTGTGCGTGACAGAGGACGCTAAAGGCACACCCCCACTAGGTAGATAGCGCCGGTATGTGCATGGTGCAAATCAACATCGGTTTGGCTAAGGACCCCCAAAAATGGCACCTATGAAGAGACACGCTTACAAAGCACAGTTTAAGCTGCAAGCTATCAGTTACACGGAGGAACATGGGAATCGAGCAGCCGTGAGAGAATTCAAGATCAACGAATCCATGGTTCGCAAGTGGAGGAAGCAGGAAAACGAGCTTCGCCAAGTCAAGAATACAAAGCTGAGTTTCCGCAGAAACAAGGCGAGGTGGCCCAAGTTGGAAGACCAACTCGAGCAATGGATTAATGAGCAAAGAACAGCCGTCTCTACAGTCACCATTCGACTGAGTGCAATAACTTTGAGCTTGCCATCATTCCAGGAGGCTTGATGAAGGAACTCCAACCGCTGGACATCGGTGTAAACAGGGCGTTCAAAGTGAAGTTGTGAGCAGCGATGGATGACAGATGGCGAACACAGCTTTACTAAGACTAGGAAGCAGCGCCGGGGGAGTTACGCCACAATTTGTGAATGGATTGTGGATGTTTGGGTTAACGTGTCTGCTTGCAATGTTCGAGCGTTCGTAAAAGCCGGCATCATTTCTGAGGAGCCGCACGGCAACAAGACCGACTCAATGACGAGAGGGAACCTGACATGTTTGATGGAGAACTTGCCCAGCTGTTCATTTCGGATACAGAAGATGAGGACTTTGATGGATTTGTGGATGAGGATTGATAAAAAAATAACACGAGTACATTAAATACTTCAATAAAGTACAACCGAACTCAGTTTTGCTACCACTGCCTTTTTGAAAACATTGTTTTAGCGTGCATGTATGCTACCGTATGTTTTAAGCTTGCGTATGTTTTACCATGGCTGCGCCCAATAATACAGTGCGCCTTATGTGCGTGTTAAATACAGAAATAGACCCCGTAACTGAGACTGCACCTTTTAATATGGTGTGCCTTATGGTCGTGAAAATACGGTAAGTGTTTAGATAAGTTCAAGTGTGTTTCAATGGGTTAAAGTATGTCTAAAGCATGAGGGTGGGGTTGTAGCAACAAAAACAAAAAACATACATGGTAAGTTGATTGAAGACTAAATTGTCTATAGGCGTGAATGTGAGTGCGAATCGTTGTTTGTCTATGTGCCCTTTGATTGACTGGTGATCGGTTCAGGGTGTACCCTGCCTCTGTCCCAAAGTCAGATGAGGTAGGTGCCAGGACACCTGTGACCCTAGTGAGGCTAAGCGGTTAAGAAAATGGATGGATATTTTATAGTTTCTCTGCAGGGACAGTGGGCGATTACTTAGCATATCTGCCTCACAGCTCTGAGGTTGGATGTTCAAACTTTGGCTCCTCATGTGGAGTTTATATGTTCTAGTCATACTCTGGCATCCTCCCACATACAAAAAAACATGTTAAGTTTATTGAAGACTAAACTGTCCAAGTGTGAATGGTTGTCAAGGTGCCCTGCAATTGGCTGGCAACCAGTCCATGGTATACTCCACCTCTTGCCCAGAGTCAGGTGGGATCACCTCCAGCTCACCGTGACTGTTATGAGGATGAGCAGTATGGGAAATGGCTGGGTGGATGGTCTCTCTATCACAAATAAGTCTGGAATGTCTTCCCTGTTATAAACGGGGGTTCACCCTACTGTGGAGTGCATCACTTTTTCTTCTCTCTCTTTTTTTTTGTAATCAGAGGCGCAGTTATTGTCTTAAGTTATAGGAAAATGCATTTTTAGGGGTGGTGTTCAGTGTTTGTTGGATTATACTTTTCACCGCAGTTTTGGGAATGTAAACCCCATGAAAAATTTATATTTATATACTCTGCCATATTGTCATTTCTAATAAGAGGTGGTGATATGTGCAACCAACCTGTGAAGGTGTGTCCATCTCATTTATCGGCTGCCCATCAAACCTAAACCTTATTTGACGAATCGACAGTCCCTGGGAACAGACAAATATATATATTTTGGATAAGAACACAATACAATTTGGAAAAAATACAAGACTACAGCGCCATGCTTTACACGTACCTGTCGTTCACAGTACGCCTTCATGAGCTTGTTGAGAGCAGTGTGCCTCTTGATTTTGAACTGTACCACCGAGCCATCTTGACCGGCCACTTTCAGGTTAATGTGGTCGTTCTCAGTCTTCACGCCTTCCTGAACACACACACACACACAAAACAAAAGTGGTCAATTACAACAGTGTGGTAACGCTAGAAACCAAGATATAGCGAGGGAATGGAGAGTCTATGAGTCTTTTTTTTTTTTTTTTTTTTCCCCTAGCTGGCCTGGTTAGCACGTCGAGCTAGCCCGTGTTGGAACTGGCGCAGAAAGCCACAATGGCGCAAACGAAAGGAACAGACTACCACTTTTCACTCATATAACTACACCGCGGGGCAAACAAGACGCGCGGTATCCACGTAGAATATACGTTAGGGGGATGTTACGCAAAGAAAATGTATCAAACATTGCCCATTAGTGGAGAAATTGTCCAAATTTGCCAACCTTTGTTTTAACACCCCCTCCCTTACCCGCTCAAATGCGCCATCCGGCAGCGTTAGCTTAGCATTAGCATCCAGTGCCAAGCGTTGAGCTCGCGGTAAGCTCCCTCATCCACAACGGGGGGGAAGTCACTCACCTTTGGCTTTTCGTCTGACATTCTTGCGTGTTTGAGGCGGTAGGAGATGCGTGAATCGAGGGAGGAGACCGACTGTTCGCTGAGCCGCGGCGAGGCGTCCCCAGTCCGTCCGTCGACTACCGTCTTTTTCTCCTTCTTGTTTCGTGTGCGCCAGGCGCGCGCACCTAAATTTAAACTGTAATTCGATCACGGGAGATCACGTGGTCCGATCCGCTGGGCGGGCCTCTGGTCGCGGGAGCGCGCGCGGCGATTTGCGCGTGGCCGAGAGGTGCCGGCGCGCGTTCACGAGAGAAAGAGTAGAAGGGGTCGGGGCAGTGGGGACAATCACACACTTCAGGATTATTATTGGGTAAATGTTGACATTCAGTCATTCACACAAGTGTGACTGCATTCAAATATGTCTATCACTGTTACAGTAGTTAGCAAGAAAAGTGTGGGTGTTGAAACCTTTCATCTGGAAAATTATGGGTGTTGAAACTTTCATCTGGAAAATAATGTGTTGAAACCTTTCTTCATAAAAAGTAAGGGTTTTGATTTCATTGGGCAAAGTGTGTGTTGGTGTTGGAACCTTTTTTGTTGAGAAAAGTGTGGGTATTGAAGCCTTTTGCTGGCAAAAGTGTGGGTGTGTTGAAGCCTTTCGACACAAAAAGTCAGGTTATTGAAACATTTTGTCTGGAAAAGCGTGTTGAAACCTTTCACCAAGAAACGTGTAGGTGTTGATTTGAAACGGTGACCCTGCGGTTACAGGGTGTACTTACCCACGTCGCCACTAAAGTTGGCAAAAGTGTGGCCGTTGAAAAGACTCATCAAGAAAGTGTGGGCATTGAAACCTTTCGTCAGGAAAAGTGCGACTGTTGAAACTTCGTCTGGAAAAGTGTGGGCTTTTGAAAGTCTGGGTGTTGCAACCTTTTATCTGGGAAAAGTTTTGGTATTGGAAAAGTGTGGGTGTTGAAACCTTTTGTCCAGAAGCATTGGTGCTAAAATATATTGCCAAAATTATTCATACAATTAAGAAAGACAGTAGTAGTATGCATTTAACTCATGTATTTATATATGTTAACAAACAACACAGTCAATACTGCAACTTTTAAGAAAGTAGATGAAGGGAAGCTACGGTGGATATAAATAGTCAAAACACTGCTGTTCAAATGAAAGGTTTTTGGAAGGTACAATTCTCCCAAAGATTCAAATAAATGCCCATCAGATTTCAAAACACTTTGGGTAAAATTGATGACAGCGAGGGTATTTACTTATTTTATTTATGAATAAAGAAAAAAAAATTTCCACCCAGTGGAAAAGGGCAGGTGCTTGAACACCACCTAGTGGCTATGTGTGCGTATGTCTGCTGTTTGAAGTAGCAAACATAAGCCTGAGGCCCGAAAACAAGTGGCCAACGGAATGTAAACAGTAACCACATTTAAGCCAGTTCCTAGAAAACATGCGTTGTCACACCTGTGGGGGAATTCACAATAACTTTCTTTGGACAAAGTGTTGGTGTTAAAATATTTTGTTGGTAAAAGTTTGGGTCTTGATTTGAAAGCTTTAGCTGGGAAAAGGTGGGACTGCTAAATGTTTTCCTGGGTCAAGATGGCCACAGTGTTTGACCCACGCATTAAGGATTTAAAATGTGTTTGGACCAGCGTTGAGGCTTTACTGAAGGAACAGTGTAAGGATAACACCACACAGGAGCCAGCAAAGAAAAAGCTCTGTCGTTCCTTCGGACTGATTCAGACGAAGTAGCCCTGTGTAGCAGGGCCCGGAATTTGTAGACCAGAATCCACCATCAGTGAAAACAGACTGACCAAACAGTGGTGGTGGTCCAGTCGAGCAGGGAGTCCCCTACATTTCTGTGTCCTGGCCTGCAAGTATCTGATTAGCCCTGCCACTTCTGTTCCATGTGAGATTTTTCCGACTTGGCAGTTCACTTTACCCCCCAAAAAAAATGTGGGTCCCCCTTGAGCTCTGGTAATGTGAACAGGCAAGTTTGTCTTCGCAATTGGCTGAGAAAGGGCGAGGTAGTAGTCATGGAGGTATTGTGATGCCAATGGGTTTTCTATTTTTGCTCTAAAATGTTCAAAATGTTATAGCCTTATGTACAAAATACGTGTTTGTTAAGGGTACTTGAGTTGTAGACCTTTTGAATGACCATTTAAATTTCTTGTTTTACCAGAAAAAGACAACGTGCACTTCTGTTTAATTGTTTTTTAACCATTTAAAGTCAATAGTTCTGAAAAATTGTCCTAAAATGGAACTTTAACTTGGAAAAAAATATATATCCTGAAATGGACTTCTTGAAAAAAATATCCTGAAAGGGAACTTTTAAGTCTCGTTCCACTTAATTTTGATCAGGGAATATTTTGTATTTTACACAAGCAATAACATGTGGTGTGAACAAAGACATGTGTTGAACATTATGAAGTATCTTTCCATAATGCTCTTAAAACAGTAAGTTTTTGAACAATACAGTACATACATTTATCAAACACGTATGATTACATGTTACAAGTCTGTATACATACATACAGTACAAACATGAGCAATGTGAAAATACTGCCATTTCAAATACAGGTTTACATCTCTTGCTGGAGTGTTAAACTAGACAGTGCAATGGTCTAAATCACAGTTTATGATAAAATAAGACCAAAACAAAATTAAAATACAGTGATCCCTCGTTCATCGCGGGAGTTGCGTTCCAGAAAACCCGTGAAGTAGTGACCCAATTATTTACTGCATATTTACATACATTTTAAAAGTTCACATATGGAATTCAATGTCATTATGTGATTAGCTATACTGTACGTCGTGCTAGGTTGGCATTTGTGAATTTACTTAACTCTCAAATGAAGCTTGTGTGTTAACTAACCAGTGGCATGTTGGTCATGTTTGCTGTATTACTAAGCAATTTAGTAACATGTGAGTGTAAATTGCTCCGTAAATTTGAGTCATTGCTGCCTAAATTAGAGAAAAAAAATAAAAATCTGTGATGCACTGAATACGCAATAAGTGAACCGTAATTTACAGAGGGATTAGTGTAGTCAGAATATATTTGAACATCAGTAACTGATTTTGTAACATTTCGTTTGTTTTTTGGCAAACATGAACACAATCAAAGGGAAAGATCACAGTTTAGCATAAAAGCATTTTAAATGTGCTTCATCTTCATGTTAAATCGGACTGTACATTCTCAAGTTGTGGCCCCCTCTTCAATAGATGGCTCACTTCAAATAAGACACCTGCTACTCTGCAATGGAGTAAATAAACGGCGTGGGCCACTATCTGAGGAATTGGGGCACTTATTTCTTATCGTCCATGCGGGAGTAGGGATTGTCCTTCGAAATACCTGAAATGAGAAAGCATAATGAGAACACATTAACTTGAAGGATGGAACTCAGAAGTTTCTGGAATTTACAAATCACAATTCATTTACAATTTATTAAGGGGAAGAAAAAAAACTATTCAAAGTTACCTGGCCCTGGTATGTAAAAGTAATAACAACTGAAAGCAAGCATTTTCTATAACTGTCAATGAGTCTTTTACATCTCTGTGGAGATATTTTAGCCCACTCTTCCTTGCAGAATTGTTTGAATTCATCAAGAATTGAGGGTTTTCCGAGCATAAACGGCCTTTTTAAGTTCATGCCACTGCATTTCAATCAGATTCAAGCATGGACTTTGATTAGGCCATTCAGAAGCTAACTCGGCTGGTGTGTTTTGGATCGTTATACTGGTGCAAGAACCCAAGTGTGCTTCAGCTTGAGATCACAAACTGATGGCTGAACATTCTCCTTCAGGATTTTCTGTTAAACAGTAGAATTCAAAAATAAATATATATATAATTAAAAAGCTTTGGGACTCCAGCAAACCACAGAGAGCGCCATTATCCACACACGGTGAAAACATAGAACTTCCCAGGAGTGGCCAGCCGACCAAAATTACCCAAGAGTGCAGTGACGACTCATCCATGAGGACACAAAAAAACTACACAACAACATCCCAAAAACTAAAGGCCTCACTTGACTCAGTTAAGGTCAATGTTCCTGACTCCACCATAAGAAAGAGACTGGGCAAAAGCGGCCTGCATGGCAGAGTTCCAAGACAAAGACCACTGCTGACCGAAGAGAACATTAGGGCTCGTCTCAATTTTGCCAGAAGATCCCAAGACCTTTGGGAAAACACTGTGGTCTGACGAGACAAAACTTGACCTTTTTGGAAGGTGTCTGTCCCGTTACATTAGCGTAAAAGTAACACCGCATTTCAGAAAAATAACATCATGCCAACAATAAAGCATGGTGGTGGTAGGGTGATGGTCTGGGGCTGTTTAGCTGCGTTGGGGCCTGGAAGACTTGCTGTGATAACGGAACCATGAATTCTGCAGTCTACCAAAAAATCCTGAAGGAATATGTCGGGCCTTCTGTTCGTGACCTAAAGCTGAAACGAACCTGGGTTCTGCAGCAGGACAAAGATCCAAAACATTTATGAATGGCTAAAGAAAAACAAAATGAGGACTTTGGAGTGGCCTAGTCAAATCCTGACCTGAAGCCTATTGAGATGCTGTGGCATGACCTTAAAAGGTGGTTCATCCTCAAAAACCCTCCAATGTGGCTGAATTACAACAATTCTGGAAAGATGAGTGGGGCAAAATTCCTCCGCAGCGCTGTAAGAGACTCATTGCAAGTTATTGCAAACGCATGATTGCAGTTATTGCTGCTGAGGGCGGCCCAACCAGTTTTTGGGCCACACGCTTTTTTACACCATTGTATATTTTTACATTTGAAAGGTTTTCTAATGTGTGCATGTTTTAAAGTTGAAAACGTGACCCATGAACATTTCAGATGTACCAGTAATAACAAATGTGACAAAATAAATAGGCCTTACCATATTTCTGTCTTATTTTATCATGCCTCAGCTGCATTTCCATTCTCCTGCGATAACACAAACAAACACAAAAGTGAGAAACAGGCCACAGTCGTACGTAAGTGTATGTACTTAAATGGACCTTTTTTATTGACCTTTCTTTCTGACGGGCGTTCCTCGCTCGGGTCTGTTGTTCTGCCCTTAAATCCTCTTCGTCGTCACTAAAAGATTACGAAAACGTTATTTTTGGTTTCTGCCAGGTGGGGTCCAAAGTCCGACATTGGGCCATTTGAGGCCTGCTGCCCATTTTGGAGCAGCGGCAGTAAGTATATAGTGCCATGGAGAAGTATTTGCCCCCTTCAGAAATTTGTATTTGTTTGCATAGTTTCCCCAATTTGTTTAAGATCATCAAACAAATGTAAATAAATAACCCAAGTAAACATCAAATGCAGTTTTAAAATGATAATTATATAGATTCACCCAAAAATATTCCAAGCTACCTGGCCCTGTGTGAAAAAGTAATTGTCCCCCTTGTTAAATTACTCATTAACTGTGGTTAATCACATTTTTTTGGAAAGCCGAGTGCATTTTCATCGACCACACCCAAGCGTGATTACCTCTAAACCTGTTCAAACAAGTAATCATTTAAATAGAACCTGCCTGACAAAATGAAGACGACCAATAGAGCTCAAAAAGCTGCAACAAAATGCCACGATCCAAAGAAATTTAAGAAGAGATGAGAAATAAAGTAACTGATGAGTCTGGAAAGGGTTACAAAGCCAAGTTTTAGGACTCCAGCGAACTATTATCCACAAATGGAGAAAACATGGGACAGTGGTGAACCTTCCCGACTTGTTGTCGCCATGGTAATGGTTGTATCCAGTTGCAGTGCCAGGTGACACGTTTTCTGGTCACGCCTCCCCAACAGTGTTTGATTTGACAAGATAAAGCCCGTCTTGTAGTCTGAGCCAGGCATTAAAACATTAAAACAGGGAAAGTACGCAAAAAAGTAAAGAATTTGAGAAGGGGGGCAAATACTTTTTTACGGCACTGTATACTAAAAATAACCCTTTACAACTAAAACAGTACTGAGATTCCTCGCCGAATTAAGATCAAATGGTGCCTTGATTTGTGAGTTTAATTTATTTCATGACCACGCTTGTAACTCAAAACACACATCTCAAATCATCTTTCCCCTTTGAAACGAATGGAAATGCCATGTCATGTTACAGAGGCCCCCCCATATTTGAAGAGAAATAGCACTTTAGAGTATTGTGTCTTACAAATACAGTACTAACTGAATGAATGAAACAGTATACAGTAATAAAAGAATACACAAACAGTTTGTGCATCATGCATATGCGTTATACCTTGATATTGTGCTGATGTGTGTGCCTTGGCCGCAAAAGCAAATCATGTGCGTCAACTACCATGATTCTTGCTAAAATCTCTGCCAAAATTTTAAATTGTCATATTTAATAAAACATTTTTGTTACCAAACACCTTTTATGGTAACTTGAACAGCAATTGAACAAATGTTATCCTTGACCTCTGATTTCAAAACTAGTTATCCATCATTTTGTTGTGTGCATGTAATAATATGATGAGGTGATCAAACATGTTTTTGGTTTCACATTCGTAACGGCCCTCTGAGGGAAACCGTAACTACAATGTGGCCCACGACAAAAATGAGTTGACACCCCTGCTAGAAGATGATGGTCACTTCTAGTGACTAAGCTACAGTAATTCTAGTCATTTTTCACAGCGGATAAAGAATATATGCCCATGCCTATTCTTGGATTGTCTGTCTATGTGTTTTGCTCCACCCTTTGTGTTTAAATATCAGTTGCTTGAAGGTTTATGACAACCGCAACATCGATGCTAGTTTGGTCAGCCTATCTTAAGACGTTTTGCATTGTGTGTTAACATTAAGCTAGCAGACTTTGTTTGCAGACTTTTTTTTAGTCTTTCAGTAACCTCCAACTGGGGGAACAGAGCGTTTTTTAAAGAATTGTTCACTTATTGTTACAATTACTTATTGTAATTACTTATACAGTATTGTTATTGTTATTTACAAATTGTTGCACTATTTGCACATCATGCCAGAGTAGCATCTGCTCCATTTGCACACTGACTGAAGAGTATCTGCAACATTTGCACAATCAACATTGTCCCAGATTATCGCGCTACTCGTCACTTTAAACTGCATACACTCCTTGAAGTCTCGGCGCCCTTTGCACAATGGTCATTGCACCGGACTATTGCAATATTAGTCATTCGAACTGCTCTAAGTGCTAGAGGACTCTGCATCTTTTACACAATTGTCCAAAAAAAAATGTACCGGCATTACCAGATAACTATTAACCCTTTATTGCTTTATTGCTTGTCTATGTCTCAGTGTTGTCTGTCAATTGACTGTCTGTTGTCGTACTAGAGCGGCTCCAACTACCGGAGACAAATTCCTTGTGTGTTTTTTGGACATACTTGGCAAATAAAGATGATTCTGATTCTGATTCTTACTGCTGCTTGTTGTGAAGGTCGCTGCCACCATCAGGTGCTCGTAACACAAATTTATGCTCTTGACTCAGGACAAAAAAACCAACAGAAGACCGACAGCTCATCTAGAAAAATGTGTAGGTAGAGTAACTCATAAGTCGAGGTACCAGTGTATATAAGTGCTTGTTTAAGAAATTAAAGTTGAAAGTCAGTTTTTATCAATGCGGCCCTCGGATAAAGTTTGGCTGCTTGTGGTTTATACTGTGAAGAACGAAGAGCAGATGGCAGCGCGGCCTTTGGAGACGGGCTGTACCAGGCTTGCGGAATAACAAGCCATTGTCCCCGCTATTCTGAGGGTCACGTGACTCACCTGACTCGCTGCCGACGCCGCCGCCGGCAGCAGCAGCAGTACAGGCAGCACACGAGGAAGGCCAGGACGAAAAGGCCAGACAGCACACCCAGCATGATCATCATTATCTGGAAGTTAACTACGGGTCAGAGACACAGGAAAATATTTGACATCCAATTTGAAGGTTGCGGTTGCGTCATGACATGGAGCTATAATTCATTCCAACCAAATAAACTCAGTTTTGACTAAAATTAAAAAAAAAACATTTTACAATTTGAAAAATTAAGAAATGTACTAATTTTAAAATATATATATTTTTAAAACAATACAGATGCATATAATAAAATAACTAAAACATAGTAATGAAACCTTTAAAAAGTAAAACAATTAAAAAATAGCAATTAAACAATATAATTTCACATAAAAATAAAACCTCAATAATGTACAAATAATGTAATACAAAATGTATACAAATATCAAAAGAACTAAATAAAACCAAATGAAAAAATAAAAGCAAAATAAATGTAATTTAAGAAACTAAGAAACCTAAAAAAAATTATCATAAAAAAATAATCGATGTAAAAAAATAACAAAAATAATTTACCGAAATGTTAAAAAATGATGTAAAAAAGAAAAACAATAATAAAATAAAGATTTTTTAAAATGACAAAAAGTAAAACAAATCTACAAAAATAAATATTTTATATATATTCTCCACACAGGCACGGGGAGAACATCTAAACTCCACACAGGCGGGCCTGGGATTTTAACTCTGGTCCTAAGAAATGCGAGGTAGATGTGCTAAATAGTTGAACACCGTGGCCCCCCTATTTTTTTTTTTTTGTACAGCATAAACATTTCAGCGTTCACATGCCATTTATACATTTCACTTTCTTAGGTTTTTAAAACTTTACATTACTGTGCCGTCCATAAGTGGCATATATATATATATATATATATATACATATATATATATAATTATCCATCCATCCATCCATTTTCTGAGCCGCTTCTCCTCAATAGGGTCGCGGGGGTGCTGGAGCCTATCCCAGCTAACTTGGGGCAGGGGGCGGGGTGCACCCTGAACTGTTTGCCAGCCAATTGCAGGTCACATACAAACAAACAACCATTCGCACTCACATTCACACCTACGGGAAATTTAGAGTCTCCAATTCATGGGATGTGGGAGGAAACCGGAGTGGCCTGAGAAAAACCACGCAGGCACGGGGAGAGAGGGATTGAACCCCGGTCCTCAGAACTGTGAGGCTGACGACCTAACCAGTCGCCCACCGTGGCGCCTATATATAATTAAATATTGCAAAATAACATAACAAAATCAACAGTAAATATGTGAAAAAAATACCAATAAAATAAGATGGAAAATACATAGACAAAAATTCAATAAAAATCAATGACTGTAAAATGCAAGTAAAATGTAATTCAGTATTACAAAATAAAATTGCCAAATACTACAATACAAAGTTATAAAAACAGATCAAATCTAATAGAACTAAAATTAAACAAAAAAGGCAATAAATAGCACAAATAAATTGTTATACATTTTGTTAAAACAAATGTAAAACATTTAAAATGCAGTAATAATAAGGATACAAACAAAATAATGCCACTAACAATGTAATGAAAAATACAAATAACGTAATAAAAAAATACGAAGAAATAATAAAAATAAACACTAAAATCCCCTTCATCCTGTGAGGAAAAACTTATCTATTACAGTGGTTAATTTACCACACTTGCATGACAGTTAGGATTACTGCCTTAGCCTGTTTACAATTGTTTTATTTTATTTTTTTTCTCAGCTCACCACATTTATACAACATGTACTCGTGTCAAACCTTATTGTACTATATTGTGTATGTATTTATTCATTCATCCTTTATTTTGGTTTGTGTTGTGTGGCTTACCCCAGCATACACCCCACCTCGCGTCACTGAGGGGACACACACTGCTGGGAGGTAGGATGTTCTTCACGGGGTAGTCGACGCACTGTTTCCTGGGCTCGCACCACAAACACTGCAGCAACACACACACACACACGTTGATCATATGCAGTAACAATACATGCATACACAGTACAGTACATAGAGTAAACATTACTTACAGAGGCATCTTGTAGACATTTTGCACAACTGCTGTTGGACTTGGAAGCGCACGACACTGTGACTGAAAATATGAAACATACTTAAGCACTTACACCAGAAATAGGGAATTTTAAAACATATTGACAATAACAAAGCCAGTGTGTCCACTATTACTGCTCTTAAGTCATTCACATAGTGGATTTATAAAAAGCCTACACACCCCCGTTTAAATGGCAGGCTTTTGTGCTATAAAAAAAATTAGAACAAGATAAATTATTTCAATTAATGTGACCAATAACTTGTGCAACTCAATTGGTAAAACATTTATCAAAGTAGATGTAAACTCTTGAAATAATCTGGTTGCACAGGTGTGCACACCTTCGTCTAACTGGGGATAAAGCTGTGTTCAGAATTAACCAATCATATTCAAACCCATGTTATACAGCACACCTGCCACCATTTGAAGTGCTTCAGATTAACTGCAAATCAAGTTCAGATGTTCTATTAGGCTTTTCCTGACTTTTTTTGTATTTAAGCAAAAGCCTGGTTTTGTTATAACACTGACTGCTATTTCGAACTGCTCAAATTCCCTCCACCTTGACTTGCATCATATTTTAATTGTATCTGGGGATTGTGATGCAATGCTGTGATACACCCACTGCCATGACTGGGAATATTTGGCTCATTGCCACTTAGGCTAAATTTGCTTGGTATCACGACAGTATTATTCCATTTCTTTTTTTTTTTTTTTTTTTTGTCATTTTAACTCATTACTACGGAGCCCCCCTGGTGCCAAGGTATGAGGAAAAATAAAATTCATTGATAATCTGTTCCCTCAGTTTAGTAATCCGTTCCCTCAGTTTAGTAAACTGTACCCTCAATTTAGTAATCTGTACCCTCAGTTTAGTAATCCGTTCCCTCAGTTTAGCAAATGTCTGGGGCTCCGTATACCCACGTATATCTGTCAAGTGAAGTAAATTCTATTTGTATGTTATATTCTTACTCGTGTGAATTCTGTGTATAAATTGTCATGTCGTGATATATCCTACATCCCATTTTTTCAACTGAAAGGCAATATTGCTGTAGTTCGAGGGGGTTGATCATTATATAACAGTACTAGCAGGACTGGCTACAATTAGCCTGCGTGTTTCCTAAACACAGTACTAAATTGAGGGTACGGATTACTAAACTGAGGGTACAGTTTACTAAACTGAGGGAACAGATTATCAATGAATTTTATTTTTCTCATACCTTGGCACCAGGGGGGCTCCGTACATTACAGTACTGTCATTTTTGTTTTGTTTTACATGCAATTTCTAAAGGAACTTTCAATTACTTTATTTGACAAGTACAAAAATGAATTGACTGAAAGAGCTATATTAAGAGTTAGGATTTTGCTCAGTGCGTTTTGTTTGTTGTGTGTGTTTTTTTTTGTTTTTGTTTTTTAATAAACGGGTCACATGATTTAAGGAGTCATGGGAGGATTAAAGGAGCGGGCTGAAAAATTGTGAAACACAAATGTTGGACTTTAGGTCCGTTTCAAAACGTCATGTACAATAGAATAAAGCATTTGAGTTTATATAGCGGAACGAACCGTTCCTTTGAAGTTTTACAAGTGGTTAAAACATAGGCTGTGATATTACATTCAACAGAGAATGTAGCTCAAGTTGATCATTAATAAAGTATTTGACTTAAAACAAAATACTTATTTTCGTGACTGCAAATTTTTAGCTTATCAAGCCAACAGACGAAAACACATTGGACTGACGTCATGTGACACCCCCCCCCCCCGCCCCCCCCAAAAAAAGAGTAACAAGTTTTCGAAACTGTAAAAAAAAAAAAAAAAAAAAAAAAAAATTAAAACTCACCGACAGGCGGAGAAGTGGTCGACATTTGAGCCTGGGGGGCGACGAGGCCGGACAAAAGTAACAAACAGATACCGTACAAAGCAGACATGGTGAGGACGAGACAAAAGTCAAGAGATCCGAGTCGGGAAAAGGAGCTCAGATAACTGACGCCAACTGTTGCCGCTGCTTTGGGTGGGGGCGTCAATGGCTCCATACGTGACGTCATCGACGAGCGACGACGCTAAGAAACGACCGCGTTTGTGCGTCATCATTTGGCGTTAACTAAAAAAGATGCCAGATAGACTCACACAGACATGTAAAGGTAGATACGACACGCCCATTTTGATAGACTCACACAAACATGTAAAGGTGGATACGACACGCCCATTTTGAACGCCCTGCCGACGGCGACGCTAAGCTCGGGAGGTCAAAGTCGTCACCGCATTCCATGTGTGTAGACGTCAAGAAAACCAAAAGAACAAGGATGCCCGCACATTGTGCTGCATACGGTTACACTTCAGAGACAGTAACCCTGATGAAAACCGGTGAAGTAATGAGCAAGTTGCGACTCAATTTACCGACGTGCCTACGTGGTGGCCATGTTGGGAAGGTAAAAGTTCCTGGAGAAGGCAATGCATGGACAGTGAAATTAAGCCATAACTTCCTCATTACTCAACCCATTTTCATGACATAGTGTTTTGTCAATGCCAGGTATATTGTTATAATTCTGTGACTTGTAAATTTCGTCATAAATATGCCACAATGTAACCCAGTAAAGTATAACAAACAATGCATTTATAACCATCCATGAATGGCATTTGGGTACAGGATGCAAAAACCCACAAATGTAGACAACAAATAAACACACACATGGCAGATTTTTGAAATACAATAATTTATTAAAGCATCATTAATTTGTTTGATATAAAACATTTTTCTGCAGATTTTTTTTCTGTTTCTACTGGAAAACAATCAGAAAGTTGAAGATACAGTCATCGTCAATGGCAACGTTCATCAAGAGTCTGGTGTGGCCGCCGGCAGCTTACCAGATCTACGCAACTATGACAAATGAGGAGGACAAAGGATGCGAGGTGTATACTAAGCTCAATCTATATGTATGGGTTATTATTATTAGGAATGACAACACACATCAGCAAGTTTTAATATTGGACAATTGCTTAACTACAAGGCACACAATTGAGCACATTAACAGCTTATGTATTTCCTGTGAACATTAACAGCTTATGTATTTCCTGTGAATGCCGTGTGTGCCCCAAAGCATTTCGAACGTACTGGCAAAACTGCAGCTAACACTCTGATTATTCTCAAGTCCATCTGTATTGCAAATAAATAAATACCCCTAAAAAACACACGGTAAAAACACTTTAGTATACACACATATACACACTGTAGCTACCGTTCTAGGCTAATTCCTCTGTTAGTGTCTTGGCAAAAGTGCAGTGGTTATCTTAATCATCAGTTTGCCGCACTTGTTTCTTTCATACTCGGGGACGAAGTTCAAGGTCAGGGCTCTCAGTAAGGCAAGCTGTCCCACTTACATACGCACATGCACCTGAGGGAATCTCCATTCAGTGAGAACATTCATTAAAGGGGGGGGATGTCCACTTAAAAAAAAAAATTATTTACGCAACTGTGGCATCTATTAGGGTGGAGGCAATTCAATATAAAAAAATATTGCTTTGGTGCCATCTTGTGGCATTTTGGTTCCAAGGAAGTAGTGACGGAGGAGCTTTATTTAGTCAGATAATGGCCCTGTCCGATAGACAACGTAGTGCTTTGTCGCCTTTTTATAGTACTATGGGAAATTCTAAACTGTTTCAGAGGGTGCGTCAGTTACTTGTGGCTTTTCGCAGCACTCACTCACTTCCCACGCCGCCTTGTGTTGAAAGTATTTGTCGTAGGGGGTGACGTCACCACACACCTAATTATCTCAATGCGTGAAGCCGCAGCGACTGCGTGAACATGCACTTCAGTGGTGGAACACTACTTGTGTGTAAGTGGATTGTGAAGTTTACCACCCCAGGACTCATTGCCAATGCCTCTTTGTGTTGAAAGCAGTCGTTGCCATCCAACACGCGGGCACTCAGGTCACATCGCATCGAATTATTTGAATGTGCAAAGCTGCAGCGGCTGTGTAAACGTACATCAGATGCAAAATGCTACAAATGGAGTGTGACGTAAAACACCACAAGACTCACTGCGCAGACCTGTTTGTGTTGAAAGCAATTGTGATGTCACCACACATCTAATTATCTGAATGCGTGAAGCTACAGCGGCCATCTGAACACGTACTTCAGAGGCAGAACGCCACTTGTGAGCAAGCTGAGTGTGAAGTTTAACACCCCAGGACTCACTGCCCATGCCAATTTGTGTTGAAAGCAATCGTGATGTCACCATGCATCTAATTATCTGAAAGCGCAAAGCTGCAGAGGCTGTGTGTACACACCTGTGTGCAAGTGGAGTGTAAACTTTAACACCCCAAACCTCAAGCCCACACTTCTTTGTGTTGAAAGAAATTGTCACTGGCATTGCCACACATCTAATTATCTGAATGTGTGAAGCTGCAACGGCTTTTATTTTCGATAAGAGTAGGGGTCACTATTTGGGGAAGTACGGTATATTTTGACACATGGTTTGGTGAAACATAGGCCAAGTTAATTTGGCCTTGCTTGTTAAAGGCTAAAGTAAAATTTGAATAGTGTGAAAAGGGACCGGTGTACATCTTCCAAACGACATTCAAAGCTTCAAATGGTGCATGTTTTTTAAACACAAACATTGCTGGATGAGTCCTTGTCACAATCTCTGTTTTTGCGGTGATTCATTCCTCGTTGCGCCAACATATTTAAGATTAGTATTTTACCCATCGATCATCTGATCCAGTTGCTGCCGTAGCTGGACACTGACTTGACACTGCATCGTTTCTTCACAATCATGTTAATGTAGGCTTTCATGATCTTTGTGATCTCACCAACCTGGAAACAAAACATGAAACAAACAGTCAAGACAAGGGAAGGAAGAGTTCACCTCACTAATTTTTATTTTATTTTTGCTTTGCATTTTTGAGATCCAATACAATGGAAACACAGGTAAAGAATTAATAAAAAGAAACAGATTTTGGATTTGCTCATGAATTTCAATTAAAATTTATATCAGAATCGATTTTATTGCCATGGTCAGTGAAAGGTACATTCACAACCAGGAATTTTTCCCAGTTCAATGGCTCGACATGAAACAGAGATGGTAATAATAAAATAAAAATCTAAATAGACTAAGAAGAAAAAAAAAACAGTATGAAATAACAACAGCACACTGGTTGGGAATCACTGCTCTAGTGGTACGCGAAAGAATCACTGCCCAAATGCAGTTCAATTGTATTTTACTTGTTAGTACAATTTTCCTATATTTAGGCATTGTTTAATATTCAAACTGTGCATAAGTTTACAATAACTTGCAATAATATGATTTAAATTAACATTTCGGCCTACTATGTTACTGTGTTCTAATGTTGGTGATGATGGTGGTACTTGGAGCACTCAGTATTTTTTCAAGTGGGACTTGGTGGAACAGTTTTGAGAATGACTGGCTTAAATGAATACCTCACTGACCATTTTTATCTTTGTAAAGGCAGAATTACTTATTCAGCTCTTGTATTGCAGCTCACTGATAAGACTAAAGCTGAGTGTACTTTTAATCTGTAGCTGGAACACAAAGAAGTACCTGTGGCGTCTCAAAGAACATTTCTCTCTCATCCACGGTGATCTTGTACATGCAGGGCTGCGGAGCTCCAAAGAATATGATGTGCTCGTAAGGGAATGTCTCCAGGGGCTTGGGCTCTCCTCGCTTGTACACTGACACATTTTCAGCACTCACACTCAACCAAAGGTCATGTGGGAAGCCTCCTTCTTTGCACTGGGAACACACAAATGCAATATAGTACAAATTAAAGGCAATAATAATTCAGATTTGTTTTAGAATCTGGAGATAGGCGGAATGGAGTGAAGTATCAGGACAGACTTCTTCATAAATTCATTCGTCAGTCAGGAGTTGGACTTGAGCCATGAAATAAACAACAAAATGTTTTGTAATGTGTTTTCCAAAAGGGAAAATAGCACTCTATAATATTGTACTTTATAAGAAAAACATACTGTTGTAACATAATTAAATAGAATAAAGAATGAAACAGTTTTGTGTGTCATGATTAATTCATTGTGGCCTCGTCTGGTGTGTACGACTTGGCCACCAGGGACAGTATGATACAGTCATGCTGACACAAACAAAGAAGAGTTTAACAAATACTTTAAGTGACTCACTCAGTAAGCTGCAGGTACATTAGTCATTTTTCAAAGAGGATAAAGAATATATGCCTATGAGTATTGTTATACTGTCTGTGTACATGTGTTGCTGCACCACAACATCGATGCTGGTTTTGCTATTCTTCAAAGTGTAAGTACCTCCACATCGAACAGCGTGGATCCATACCCGGTCCACTCCTTGATGATAGTCATGTAGTTGAGCATGGCCTGGTGCTGGAGCAGACCTTGCAGACGACACCACTTCTCCACGATGCTCGCCCTGGTGGCCGACATCTCCTCCTTGAGCCACATCTCCAGCATCTGCTCCTCCTCCAACCGTTGCTTCTTCAGGGAGCCCGTCTTCAAGCCTCGCCGCAGGGTCCCGTCCAAGAAGCTGGTTCTGCGCCGTTCCAGAGTCTGACCTGACCCCGAGGCCGCGCTCACCTTGGTGTACTGCAGGATGCGAGCGCGCAGGCGGCCCACGGGGTACACGCTCTCCAGGCTCCACGCCGCCCGGGTTTTGTTGCCGTGGAGGAACTGCAGGCGCAAGGCGGCCAGGTGTTGCAAAGTCTCCTCACGGGCTGGGAAGTGTCCTCTGGTTAAACTCTCATGGGCCTGAAGGAACACGAAAGGAGTTAGCATGTCAGCACTGGATGTGATTGACTGTCACTCAACAAGTTAAACCACGTGTCAAACTCAAAGCCCAGGGCCCAGGTCCAGCTTACCACCTCCTTTGTCAAACTAGTTATGCATCAATTTGTATACTTCGACTGGAAGTGAAAATAAACAGCTTGAAGCAAGCACCCTTTACCTCTTTTTTATAGAACTGTGCGAGCACGAGAGTGAAAACAGGCATCAAGTAATACCTTGAGATATATGAGATATGAGTTTGATTTGTTCGGTGACCACACTGAAAACATTTGTATCTCAAATCATCTTTCCTCATTGAAATGAATGGAAGTGCCATTAATTCATTCCAGCCTCCCCCCAAAAACCCAATTTTTTAAAAATAGGAAAAAAATGCACTGTATAATACTGTACAGAAAAAAATATATTTTAATTATAAAAATATATAAAGTAATAACATAATTAAATAGAATATGAATAAATTAAATAGTTTTTGCCACATTTTTTGCTTCAATTCAATGCACATTGTGCTGCTCCTTCTGGTGTGTGGACCTTGGTTACTTGTGGGCAGTATAATACAGACATACAGATATACATGGAGATGGTCAGTAATATTAGTTGTTCTTCTCAGAGGATAAATAATGTCTGTACAGTGTTTACCATTATATGTTAGCATTATGCTAGCAGACTTTAAGACAAAGTTATGTGGTTGTTTTAAATACACATAGTAAATCTCTTTGTTTTGTTTAGTTTGACATTCAACTGCAAATAGGAGTGCCAATAAAAAGCTTAAAGCCTCTCTTTAAAAAGAATTTTTCATTATCTGCCAAACTGCTGCTTGTGGTTAAGTGAGTTGAGTTTAGTTCACTGCCATCAAACAGTGCTCATATCTAAAATTTCTGCTCGCAAGTCGAAGCAAAAAAATCATCCAAATGACGGCCCGTATATCTCGAAAAACTCAGCGTGTGTCTACTTAATGTTTCTTGCAAAAATGTATACCAAAAGTATGAATGGTCTTCACTTTGAATAATGGTGAGATATTGTATTTGTTGTTACCAAACCCCTTTTCATAGTAATTAAAACGATAGTTTAGCTTTTCATGACATTTGGGTTCAAAAGTAGTTATCCATCAATTTGCTGTGTATCTTCACAAATGCGGTTTAACTTTTTTTCTGGATATGAAAGGTTTTAGTTGCAAATTAAAAAGAAAATGTTTTTTAAATGTTTTGCTTTGTTAAGCTTCAGAGAGGAGAAGGATAGGTCATCACACATGCACAGTAATAAAACCTTTATGCTGCAGATTGCTTTAAAAAAACAAAACAATATGTCAGAGGAACACTGTACTGCATGTTTATGGTTTCAGTGAAAAGAGCCCCAACTACAATGTGACCTGTGACAAAAGTGAGTTTGAAATCCCTGAGTTAAACACACCTGCTCAAACATGAAGGCAAACTCCACGCCCTCCTTTGGCATGCTCTCCACATCCAGGAAGCAGTAGAGTTTAAAGTAGAGCTTCCACTGGTGTACGGCTTCTTCACTGCCAGCCATTCTTGTCACAGTATAAAAAGTAGTAATAAAAAGTAAACATCATGGAACATCATTTTCTTAATCAAATTTAGCATGGTGTACTAGGGGTTAGCATGCCGCCTCACCGTTCTGAGGTTTGGGTTCGAATCTCAGCTCTAGATGGCTAACCTTAACCCTCCCACATTCCAAAATGTATAGGACTAAATAACCCTCCGAACCCACCGCCTGCTGATTTTAGTGAGGCGTACGTGTTGATAATGCCAAATGTCACTTCGAGCTATAAGCGTCATTGTGTAGTGGTAAAGTTGACTAATCGACTAGTCGTTTCAACCCCTAGTAACCTGTGATCCAGACCGCTCACCTTTCAAATTTAGCCAGCACGTCCGCCACCAGGACTCTGCTTTCCACAGCTCGGTCAATACTGTTGTTGTGCTCAAAGAGAGCAAACATGTTCCTGCTGTCCTCCATGGCCAGACCTCTGATCAGCTTCTCCACCACCTTGCGCAAAACCAAGCCACAAAAGTCATACCAACCATTGGAAGCCTTACTGATTTAAGAATAAAAATATGTCCATACCTCTCCGGCAGTGGTGTGTGAGTTAATGGAGATCTTGCAGGAGCCTCCCCCGTGACAGTAGACTGTGGTGGTCATTTCCTGTCTAGTGAGCAGTGCTATGATTTCTTCTTGGGAGGGAACAAACTCCCTGGTCTTGGTCTTTTTCAGAGACTCGCTAATGAAATGCGCAAACATTTCGATCTCAGTCCCTGGGAACAGCTCCTTTATCCTACAATCACACACACAGGGAGTTATGATCAGAGGTGGCAAAAGTACTCATACTACTTGTCAAACCTGAAGTTGACATAGACTATATAAAAAGACACACTTTTTTTTCCTCACTGTCTGACATGAAATCAGACTAAACTTTTCCTGCTTTACGTCAGTTAGGTTTACTAAAATTATTTGTATTTGCTAAACGGCGGTATAATAAGAGAAGGATTTCTGAAAACATTTTTTCATTTCTTCACAGTACAAAGTTTATATACATTTCCTTAATATTTGGTGAAATCGCCTTTAAACTGTGTGACGTGTGCCAAATGTTTAATGTCCTTCCACAAGCTTCTCACAATAGTTGGCAGGAATTTCAGCCCATTCTTCCTGACAGAACTGGTGTAACTGGGCCAAGTTTGTAGGCTGCCTTGCTTGCACAGTTCTTTTCAGATCATTAGTAATCTTACCGTATGTAAACTTTTAACAAAGTAAGTAAACTTGCCTAAAAAAGTCATTTCGTGATTCTGCCATTTAGCAAACAGAAATAATTTCGGTAATCCTACTTTATCTAAAACAGGTTTAGTCTGATTTCCGGTCAGACAATGAGGAAAAAAGCATGTCTTTTTATATAGTGTAGGTAAACCTCTGGTTACAATGATAAATAGAAGCACAAGTTTAAAAAAACTCGGAACTTCTCTGAATTCAAATGAACTTTATTTGGGGGTTAATCAGAAGCACTTTAAATGGTGGCACGTATGTGCTGATTCCCATTTAATATGATTTTGAATGTGATTGGTTAATTTACTTTGCACCCCTGGTATTAATAGACTTCTATGAGTGAGGTCTCAAAGTGTGTGTCGCACCGTTTGAGGTGAAACTTGAGGTAACGCAGGATGCCGCGACTGGGCATGAAGGTGCAGCTCATGCAGGTGAGGAGATGCCAGTGGGCACGGTTGGCGGGGCTGTTGGGGTGCGGGACGTGGTTGGTCTGTTTGATCAGCTGACAGTAGACTTCGTCTCTGAGCGGCCTCAAGTCCTGGCACGTCTGCAGAATCCCCTGGATGATGGGCACAGGGTCTGACACCGCCTCCATCTCTTGCAGGGAGTTGAAGATCTTAACGGCTTCGTCTTGAAGGCTGGTGTAACCCTTCTCCTTTTGCACTGAGAACGACGGAGACGGACGTTTGAATTAATGATCAACCCCTTAACAAACTAACATGTTTAGAGTTACAGTGTACAGGAGGTCCTCAGTTTACAAGGTTTCAAGGTTCCAAACCACGCCTAATAAATTAGTTTACACAGTAGCTTAAGGATATGTGGTCACACGGCACAAGAAGACATGCTCAGATACAGACGTACTCACTGTTTTTTATTTAATTGTTTTATATTTTTGGCCTATAAGCGTTTTAAATACAAATATTTGCTGTATGTGACTTAACAGTGGTGCCTTCACTTAAAAGTCTACCAGCTTACGAGTCGATTTTTTTGCTTTGTGTTAATTGCCCAAATTTGGCTTTAGATATGTGGCTACTCGAGTGAGGTGACAAAAAAAAAAAAAAAAAAACGTAATTTTTTTTTTACCTTTACTATGTTTTTATATGGCTCCGGTTTCCTCCCACATCCCAAAAAAATGCATGGTAGGTTAATTAAAAACTCTAAATTGCCCGTAAGTGTGAATTGTGAGTGCGCATGGTTGTTTGTTTATATGTGTCCTGCCATTGGCTGGCGATCAGTTCAAGGTGTACCCCGCCTCTTGCCCAGAGTCAGCTGGGATAGGCTCCAGCATGCCCGTGACTAGTGAGGATAAGCGTTATGGAAAATGAAAATGTTTTTATACAATACAGTGCTATTTTTCTTGAGGTCTACTGTTAGAGCACCTTGTTGTTGGTCGTGAGTGCGCGCACCTCACAGAGAGAAGGCGGAAGAGTGAGGTGGTAAAAAAGGTCCGCCTTAACATCCAACGGGTAGTCTGGGGCTTCCGGCTGGTGTGGCCGTTTTAGAGTGCCTCGTTATCGGCCGTGACTGGGCACACGTCACGGAGAGAAGGTGGAAAAGCAAGGGTTTTAAACAAGTCTGACTTGATAGCCGGCGTGTGGACCAGGGATTCGGGTTGCTACAGCTGCTTTAGCCACTAAAGGCTTTAAACGGATATATTTTTGTGGCTCAAACATGTAGTCACTGTCTGTGTAGGCATAAGAAAGATGCTAGACAAAGTAGCCTCCATTTTTTCCAAGGCGTAGTACTGGTATTTGATTGACAGTTGAGCGGGGCGTTGTTTCAGCGGACACGCCCACAGCATTTAAGAGCAAAGAGAACGGGTGGATTTCTTACGCTTTTGAAGCCTCATTTTACATACTTGCCGATTTTTATAATCATTCAAATTTGCCAGGTTTATTAACAACACTCTTCTCTGAGGTGTGTCAAATTTAGAAGACTGTATCAAAGTGTCAACAACTCACAGTGGATGCTGACATCGCCGTAAGGCAGAGGTAAGAGTGGGGAGTGCAAAGGATGCTGGGTGTATCTCAGTATGGGGTTCCTCCAGTACGTCTGCTCCACCGCCTCCACATTCAAACTGCTCTCCTAAGGAACAAAAAAAAACAACAAAAAAAACAGCAGATCAGTGCTCCAGAACTGCTTCAAACTCAGAACAGTACGCACATCACCGCAGTACATCCAGTAAAAGGGGCAGGAGGCAAACAATAGTGTTTTCACAACACACATAGTGAGTACCTCACTTTACTACACACAGTGTCCCTGCCAGAGACTTGCATGGCTGAAAAGAGTTGTTTCAAGCATATTAATGCCGCATAACTGTAATGTGTTAGTGTAGCCATAATAACCGAGGCACAAAAAGCCAACCTTAATGTCCCTGATGAGTTGCTGCGTTGGTGTTTCGATGGGAACTTTGCTGTCTATGGCTCCCTGTATGGCATTTGTCCACCGCATGGCTTCGTTCAGCATTTTGGTGTACAGGCGGTATGAGTGTTTGCGTCCATGGATGATGATATTCCAATAACCTGCGATAGGAATAGAAACAGTTCACAATCCATTAGCGCAGTGATTGTCAAAGTGTGGTACACAAAACAATCATTGATGCAGTACAGTTCAGTTGTATTTAACATTTTTAGGACAATAGATTTGCCTTTAATCTTTAAGAACTGTTTGTTGTCAAACTTTTATTTAGGTATCACCGTTATTGTAAATGGATGGTTGGATGGAATTTCTATCTAACTTATATGCAATGCCTTTTAAATGAATCATTTAATCATTTAAGTACAGCTTTTTTAAAATTTCCCTATATTGTATTTCAGCTCAGTGCTGATTTGAAAATTGCATATTGTTCTAAAAAGGACATTTCTCGCCTAAAGTGAGGATGAAGGCAGGCTGTGTCGTGGCCACAGAGTTGGACATCCATCATGGAAAATCCACAGCATCCACTGCACGCTACCATCTCCAGACAAAGGAGCAGCTTCAGTGACAGGTGGCTGGTGTATTTTTTTTTTAAAAGACTTGTGTATAAGTTGTTTAATATATATATTTTACATCTTTATGATCTTAGTATTTTTTTTTAATTCCCCATGCCTGCTTTGCCTTGTGTTGGTGTTTTTTTGTTTTGTTGATCTATCTATCTACCTATCTCGAAGGCTGACTGAACTAACCAGTGTCCTTGAAGACCTTTTCGTCCGGCTGGACCACAGAACACAAACTATTGAGGACCAGTGTTCCCAGTTTGGAGACACTGCGCTCGGATGACTTGTAGTAGTCCAGGGAGTTGGTGGTTAGGACGAACCACCGCTTCTTCAGCTTTAGAGATGTGCTTTTCACCCCCGACTTCATCTCTTTATGCAGCCAGCCTGTGGGAAGAAAACCATTATGTATTAGAGTATTAGCTTTCATTTTATTATTGTTGATATATTTTGGGTCTGACTGCTGGCTGACCTCTGACTACAAACTCCTGTCCATCCCCTCTGGAGTCTCCCTTGGATTTCTGCAGCAGGCCGATCCAGTGGTGCATCTCTTCGGGTGTGTCCGTGTTGCAGTGGATCACCCGGTTGGCGGTGATGATCACAAATGAGTTTGGTCTAAAAACGTCAACACGTCACTTTACTATATACAGTAATGAGTACTCAAACATTGTAAATACAGTGGTACCTTGAGTTATGAGGTTTATTTGTTCTGTGACCAAACTCATAACTCCATTTAGTTCTCTTACTTAAGCAATTGAAATGCCATTATTCCATTTAAGCCCCCCAAAACCACCACAATTTTATGTTACGTTTGCAATAAAAAATAGCACGGTTTTGTTTAAAAACATAATAAAAGAGTCTATAAAGAAATACAATTATTTTATAAAGTGTAATTACTGTATATACTGTAGAATTTGTGTGTTGGATGTGTGCCTTTCAGGGGCGTGGCCTAATGAGTGACATCAGGAGCTGGAGTCGGGTTGCCACTTAGTCTGCGTGTGAGATTGGCCGTGAGTTGTGGCCTATAGCAGCTCCTTACGAGTGTTCTCATTTCATATTTGACCGTTTGTCCCGTTCATTAAACGGCTGAAAGTGCATCAGCGACTGTGGGGCCTTGCCCACATGCGACGGCATTACAGTACCTTAATAGTTGTTTTCTTTCTTCACATCACTCGAGCAAGGACTCATTATTTATGTGTGAAAAATATTTTAAAAATATGACATTATTTAAAATTAAAGGCCTTGCCCCAATAAATATCTCAACTCTGTGCTTAGTACTATCGTAACTAATGTCTGTGACCGCTACAGGAGGAAATGCAGTAAATCTGTACTACTGGACTACGTAGGCTACAATTTCTGGACCTTGCTTACCTGTCAGGGTTGTCTGATGCACAGGCCGAATCAATTAAGCCCACATCTAGCGTGCCCTGGATGGTCAGAAGACGTGAATACAATTATGCTTAATCATGATAACTATTGATGAAATAATGTTAACTTTATGAATGAATTTAAGATTCAACAAATACGTCTCTGCACTACTTCTGTACTTAGGGTTAACTGCGATGCAAATGACTTATTAGGTCCGAATCTGCATGATATTTCATCCATTCTTCATTATTATTGGTCAGAAGAGGAGCTGAAGTCAGGGGGGGGGGCAGTGGGGAGTGTTGGGGTAGAAAAGCACTAACCACAGCATTCTTTGGGTTGGCCTGTTCGTGGTGCATCTCCATGAGTTGCTCTGGACTGGCGTTGTGGACCCGACTCAGTACGCTGAACCAACCGCTGGATGCGACCACGGGGAGTTCAGGAAAGTAAACCAAGGGTAAAATGTCAGTACAGTTAATTGGAAAATAATATAGCATGACGTTCCATTGGCAACCACAAGGGGGAAGTTTATTTCCAGACACTACTAGTACCAGGAGGTAAAGACAGGCTGGATGTATACTGCAGTGGTGGGAAGTAACAGAGGACAAATACTTCCTCAATGTACTTAAGTAAAACATTTTTCAGAATCTATTTTATTTGAGTATTTTTCTGATGACTTTTTACTTTTACTTCCTACATTTTAACCTATATGTGTACTTTCTACTTTCTTTGTCCTTGAATTCATCATGAACTGTTACCGCGCAGACGATCAATCATACATACAGCAGAGGCGACAGACAGACGTATGCTGCTGTGCCAATATTGAGCAAACCAGCCTGCACAGATTTTCCAAAAAAAAGAAATGTAAGTTGAGTAAAACTTTAACACGTTGATAGTGTAGCCAATTTATGACAAATTAAGAGGTAACATAAATGTGGTGTGAGTCGGTGATTATTGTCATTACTAATTATTACCCAATGCTTTTTTCAGTCTCTACTAGGGCTCGGTTTTCTTTTCCCCCACTTTGGGTGTGGAACTTAGCCCCAGAGATAAACGGGGGTTCACTGTACAGGCAATAAACCGGAATTGGACCTGCAAAATATAAATCCAGCCTTTGATGTAATGAGCCGTACCTGGCATCTTCTGGAGATTCTGCATAGATGTGATAAGTCCTCTCCTCAGTGACAATATTGAGTGCATTTTCCTTTTCATGATTGTCCACTATCTCCCTGTAGAGGACCCGTAGTTAAACAACCAACAAGCTTCTGTCTTTTTTTATTCAAAGTAAAATCTCAAATAGCATCATTCAAGGTAAAAAAATATATCAATACAGTAGATCTTACTTAGCTGTGCGCACATCAATAGTCCCTTTGAGCTTTTCCTCGCTGTCATTTTCAAAGTACATGAGCTTAGACTCCCGTAAGACAAACCAGCGCATCTTCCAGTTTCGGCGCGACAACGTGGACATTCCGCCACCTTTCTTGTAAAGCCAGCCCGACTTGACTGAGTCCTGCTTGGCCCTGAACCACATGAAGGTCTCGTCCTTCAGCACACACCAGCGTCGACGCCACGGGATCATGAGACCACCTGGAAATGGAAGATGGAAATGTTTGTACCCCTGTGATTGGCTGGCGACCGTTAAAGGGTCAGCTGGGATAAGCTCCAGTTCACCCATGACACATAATGAAGGAGACTTTTTCTTCCCTATGAGACAAAGCTGACTAAATTAACCTCTTTCACTAAACAAGTTTGTGCCAAAGTAATATTTCTAAATTAGAAATGGATTTCGCCTGAGCACAAAAACTGAAAAGGTGAGTTTTTCAATGAACCAAAATAAAAAAATAATCAGTGACTAGGCGAATTAGAATTTCTGAATACCGAATTCTTTAAACAACTACTGAATAAGCTGCTTTTCAGTGGTTGCTTTTCATACGCTTGAAGCGTATCCATTCATTCAAAAAAAGAAAAAAAAAAAATTCTCAAATTTGGCCAGATAACTTTATATACCAAACAAGTGGTATGTGAAAGAATCACTGCCTCAGAAGAGTTCAGCTGTATTTAACTTTAAGCTCAATACATTTGCATTTCGTCTTTAAGAACAGTTTTTTTTTTTTTACACATTTATTTAAGTAAATGTATTTTGCTAGGTGGTACCTTTAACACACAGTTGTTGCATATTCCACTTTGCTGGGTTCTGTGTCTTTTACGGAAAGGCTTCATACAGTAAATATCGGGTCTTCTGTTACACTGTGATGCAGGATATTAGTGTGAAAGAGGATTTTATGACCCTACTCACTTTTCATGTAGAGGTAACCGTGGAAGTAGGGAGGGCCGACGCCATTCAGTAGACTCAGCCTGCCGTTGGAAACCTCTTCGTCCGTGTCCACATAGCCGTCGTTGTCCTCGTCGCTGTCAATGAACTGAAACAAAAAATGACAGACGCTTTGTCCTTGTGCGCCTTTTGACTTTGGCATGCACAAAAGAAGAAACTGTGAATATATCTGTGCACCTGAGAGTTCTGTGCTGAAAATAACATAACTTATAAATAACAAAAAAACTCAATTTGTTACGTTTTGATTTGACAGCATAAGAGAAACTTAAGGTGCGTATAACCAACTGACTCACGGCACTTTCACATAGGCAGTACTAAGGATGGGCAAATTTGACAAAATGTATTAGAATTATAGGGAAAATTGATCAGTAAATCGATTAATCGATTGTGATCGGTGAGGGAATTGGTAAGCATATCTGCCTCACAATTCGGAGGTTCTCTGAGGTTCGATTTGAATCTTTTCCTTTGTGGAGTCTGCATGTTCTCGGCATCCTTAGGTGTGCATGTGAGTGTGAATGGCTGTTTGTCTCCAAGTGCCCTGAGATTGGTTGCAGAATAATACTGCCCGGAGAGAACTGACATCTCCCACCCTCAGAAAGGTTTAGATTGACCTACAATGCCACAAGATGGAGCTGAAGCAATACTTTTATATGACTACATTAGACAGGGCTTTGGGTTGAGCACAAAAACAGCAAATAACAGACAAATTTAATTCATAACCCCACTTGCAACTCAAAACACTCTTCTCGCAAATCCTCTTTACCCAGTGAAATGAATAGAAAAAAAAAAATCTGTTCTAGCCTTTGTGCTCCTTCAAGTGTGTGTGCCTTGGACACCAGGGGGCATATAGACACATACAAAATAATTTCACAAGTGACTCAGTAAGATAAAGTATTATTCGTTTTTCGCAGAGGATAAAGAATATATGCCGGTCAGTATTGTAATTTTGTCTGTCTATATGTCTTGTTGCACCTTTTGTGTTACTTAAAGTGTTATAACACCGCCACATAGATCCTATTCATTAGCCTGTCTATGGCATTTTGTATTGTGTGTTAGCATTAAGCAAGGAGACATGCAAAGTGATGTGGTTGTTTTAAATAAACAATGTTACTCTTTGTGTTATGTTTAGTTCAACAGTAAACTTCAACTGGGAGTTGCAACAAAGAGCTTGAAGCCTGTCAAACTGTTCGAAAAATACATTGGCTGAGCTACGGCTCGTATCTCGGAAAAACTCATAAGTCGGGTCAGTTGTAAGTCAAGGCACCCCTTCACTAACTTGTTCTCACCGAGTCCGAGCTGCCTTTGTAGGAGTCCAGGCTGTTGTGGGTGCAGGACGACTTGCGTAGCGCCTCCTCATCCATAATGTGGCCATTGTTGATGCTTGCCCCCGAGGTCCTGTGAGCCTCCTCAAACTCCTCCTGGTCGTAGTCCGACTCTGCATCGGGCAGGTTGGAGCAGGACACTTCCTGGCTCAAGGGCTCCAAGTCCGAGACCTTGCTGTTGGTGATCACAGGAGGAGCAGAGAAGGGATTTTGGGAGTCTGGGATATAATTGAGTCCGTTGGAAGGGGAAGCCAATGGAGGGCTAACCAAGAGTCCCTCTGAAAAGGCCGGTGGAGGCGGGGGGAGGCTTTGGAATACGTCCTTGTCAAGGGACACTTGAGCTGGTGGGGGAAAGTCAGGTAGAGGAACGCACTCGTCCTCAGCGTGGAAACCCTCGTCTGCCTCCTCCTCGGCCAGAGGAGCGGTGGATTCAGTCGGGTCGTGGAGGTTCTCCTCGCTCGACAGCGACGGCTCCAACCCGCCAAAGTCCAAAAGCTCCAGGAACTCTGTAGCCACGCGGGAGGCCTCTTTCTCCAGTCGGTAGATCTCAGCCTCCCGCATCTGCCTTAGATCCTCGTGCGATATCTCGCCCAGAAGAGAGACGCCGTCTTCCTGCTGCCTCTGCAGGCGTTCGATTTCTCTCTCCAGCCGCAGGATCTCCTCCATTTGACGGCTTTCCTCCTCCGTGGTGTGGTTGTAGGACACCGTCTGAGACAGCGCCTTCTGTAGAGAAGATAATGACAGACGACATAAACATTTATGAGATTCATGTTTCTACTGTGGAACCTTGTTTTTTATGATTAATCCATTACAGAAAGTCTGAGTAAAACCGAAATGTACGAAATCCAAAGCAATATTTCCCATAGGAAATAATGTAAATCCAATTAATCTGTCCTAGACACCCACAAATATTCACAAAAAAATAATTGTATTGAGAATAACTATAGCTTTACTTAACAACGGAGTAAAATAAATATAAATGACTAATGAGGTCGATAACTAAGCAGACAAAATTTAGACAATCCATCCATCCATCTTCTTCCGCTTATCCAAGGTCGGGTCGCGGGGGCAGTAGCTTTAGCAGGGACGCCCAGACTTCCCTCTCCCCAGCAACTTCATCCAGCTCTTCCGGGGGGATCCCGAGGCGCTCCGAGGCCAGCTGGGAGACATAGTCTCTCCAGCGTGTCGTGGGTCGTCCCCGACACGCTGGAACAAGACAAGACTTTTTCCCTCACTCGTGAACAAGACAAGATTTCTTGTGTAATTTGTTTACTATTATGTGGACAGTGGAGTATACAGTAAATATCGTAGACCAGTGATTGATTAGTGGTACGCAGGCTCTTTCTAGTGGTATGTGAAATAATAGCAGCCTAAGTACAGTTCAGTTGTATTGAACTTTTAAGTTCAACTGGTCAATTGGAGACTGCGGTGTATAAATATGCTATACCAATGAGTGACCAGAAGTGGTTTACATCGCCCATATAGTATCAGCTCCACATGCTTGGAACCCCGCCCGCTAGTACCTGGTCAGGCTGGTAGCGCGTTATTTTTCCAATTGAAAAGCATAAATAGTAAGTAGAAAGTGGAAAAAGTGTATTCGGTAGGCTGCGCGCCAAGGACATTACTCTCACATATGCTTTTTAAATTCCAATTCTTCTTATGTTGAAGTACTAAACTGTGCAGATGACTAATGGCTATGTCAGTGTTTCCCAACCTTTGTTGAGCCAAGGCATATATTTTAAATGAGAAAAATCTCATTGCACAACGCCAAATAAAAATGTCATGAAAAGTATTGAAATAATGATGTGCGGTGGTATGTAATTGTTCTTCCTGTCACTATACACCGCAGGTATCGATAGATGAAATCAGATACATTAGTTGTAGTAAATAAATAATCCTGACCAATTGAGTAAAATTGGATAATTTCTTGCACCACAGTGGTTGGGAATAATTGGTCTATGGGATTCATTATAAAACTCCACAACTAAGTTATTTTTTTTGCTGGCTTGCAGTAGCAGCCAAATAAATCAGCAGAATTGCTCAGAAGGTCATGTAAAAAGCAGGCAAGGCTTCTTCTTGCTTGGTAGAATTTATTTGGCACCAAATAAATCATGTGAGCCAGTTTGGGGAAGAAAAAAACAATCACAGTCACATTTGCTGGCACGTCACTGACAGTAGCAGTGACCTTTTTTTTTTTTTTTTTTTTTTTTTCTTTGTTTCAAGCTTTCTTCAGCACAGCACCATCTGTTGGACTACTGTCCCACTTGCACTTCATTAAAACACACACACACACACACACGCACGCACGCACACACACACAAGACAACATTGAATGAATGTTTTAGTGTTCTCACCTTCTGACAAGCACCGTTCAGCACCAGTGAGTTCCTGAGGACAAAAGTCTTGTTACTTATTGCTGCTCAAATTTGCTATGGACTATTCATCCATCCATCTGCTTACAAAGGAACTGAACCTAAGCTGCCTGCATGGAAGTTGGGCAAGTGAACCAGCACACCCCCAGTGACTCATTGCTTTAGACTAATATAAGGCAAACTGTGCTCTCTCAAAGAAGTGAAAGAAGAAGCGAGAGAGAAGGTCACGAACTATACTCCACGAGTAGTCGTTATCACAAAGCACAGAGAATATATACGTGAGTATTGTTGTATGCTTTGTTTGTATGCGTTGCTGCACAGTGTATTAAAAGTTTATAATTATCGTGGCATCAATGCTAATTTAAATTAGCCCTTCTATGGCATTTTGCATTATAAGTTAGCATTAAGCTAGCTGACTTTTATTAGATGTAATTACATGGTTTGGATGAACATTTTGGTGCTAAATGCATGTGTTAATGCAGTGCATGTACTGAAGGTTTTAAGTACCGTAACATTATGCTAACTTCCATTAGCCCATCTATAGTGTTTCGCATTATAAATTAGCCAGCAGATTTTTGTTAGACAAAATTATATGGTTTGGTTGAACATTTTGTTGTTTAAATACACAATTTTTACTTCTCTTTTGTCTCATGGGTCAGTTTTACAGTTAACTTCAACTGGGAGTGACAAATAAGCAGCTTGAAGCAAGCATGCTTGGTATCTTATTTGAAGAACTGTGCGTGTCTTCTTTTCATTTCTTCAAAGGGATGTTAAACGATAGTCTCCCATTTCTCCCAACAGCAAGAGAGTGAGAAGATGTGCTATGGAATACTTTAAAAAAGTATATTTTAATAAGTTTAAATGTGTTTTGATAACTTTATAGACAGATACTACAATGTGCTGTACAGTATTCTCTATACATTTTATATTTGCAATGTTTTTTTATGTTTACAATATGTTTAAGAATTGTGTTTAACAAGCTTAACAGGTTCTGATGTGTTTTAAGCATGCGGGAAGGGTAAAAGTATTTAAAAAAATTTATATAGTCTCTTTATATTATAGATTTTCACCTCTCGGGTGAGTCTGGAATGTATCCCTGAGATAAACAGGGGTTCACTGCTTACCTTTTAATGTCCTTGTTTTCAGCCTTTTTCTGCTCCTCCTCTTTCTCCTTTATAAGCCTCAGCTCCTCCTCGGCCTTCCTCTTCATCTCCTCATCCAGCAGCCTCTGTCTGTCCTCCTCCTTTCTCCTCTCCTCCTCCATCCTCCTTTCCTCTTCCTCCTCTCGGTGCCTCCTCTCTTCTTCCTCCCGTCGCTTGCGTTTTTCCTCCTCCCTGAGCTGCCGACAGAGAGATCGGGCCAGCTGGCCACGGTGGTGCTTCTGCAGGACGACGGAGGCCGAGCGCAGGCGCAGGAAACTACGCCTCCAGAAGTGAGCGCGGTAGTTCTTCTGGATGGTGACAGCACTGGCCAGGGCCCTTTTGTACTGTTTCCTGAGGAGCGAAAAACAGTTTATTATATATGTAGAGTACTTTATATTATTTTAATTTATTTAACTTCAGTTTTATATGATTTTGATTCTAGATCGGAAAAAAGACCAATAGATACTATGTTTCATATTTTTAAATACCGTAATATCTTGTGTATAATGCGCATTTGTTTCCCCAAAAAATTGTCAAGTCAATTGTGCGCATTATAGATACATATAGGGGAAAAACGAAAAAAAAGTTCACATTTTATGAATGTATGCCGCCATCTAGAGGTTATGAAAAAACTGTACACTGTCATTCCAATATGCCACCACCACCTAGAGGTTATGAAAAAGGTGTAGCCTGCACTTTCATTCCAATATGACAGGGGTACGTATGACTGCATGTACAGTTGTGCTCATAAGTTAACATACCCTGGCAGAATTTGTGAAATATTGTTTATTTATTTATTTTTTAAATATGACTGATGACTGAATAACAACCATCATTAATTTCTTTATGGTTACGTTTTCTTTAATGATAATCTTTTTCTGAAATGCTTGACCGTTTAATTTGAATCCCAATAAAATAAAAATTTATTCGCTTGGCCCATCATGTTTTCTTTAAAGAATTGTACCCATCTTACAAATTCTGCTTGGGTAATCAAATATATGAGCATAACTGTGTGTTTTCTCATTTACTAAATAAAAGTAGGGCTTTGAATTTCAAAATAAGAGCAAGTAAACAAAAAGAAAGTACAGTGGGTACGGAAAGTATTCAGACCCCCTTAAATTTTTTACTCTTTGTTATATTGCATCTATTTGCTAAAATAATTTAAGTTTATTTTTCCCCTCTTTAATGTACACACAGCAACACATATTGAGAGAAAAAAAAGGAATTGTTGACATTTTTGCAGATTGCAGATGGAATAGTGCATTATGTGTTCCAATAAAGTGCATAACTTCCTGTGGTCCCAGGCTGGTCAGAATGCAAAAAAAAACATTGGAAGTTTTGTACAAACAAGTAATTAAAGTGATGGATAAAAAAACCAAGGCACTATCATCACTGTGCAATTTTAAAAAATACAGACTTTTAAACTGGGACAGTCTTCAAATATTTTCAGATTTAAATTTGATTTATAAAGTACTGCATGATTTGGCTCCAGCTCCTCTGGCTGAGTTCATCAGCCAAAGAAACAGCTCTGAGCGTGTCACTCGAGGCTCTGTCAGAGGTGACTGTCTCATTACTCTGCGCAGGAGCACTTTCAGTAAGTCAGCCTGGTCAGTGAGGAGCGCTGGTGAGTGGAACTCAGTACCGGAGGAGGTTAAACTGCTTACAACATACAAGGCCTTCACAAAAAAACTGAAAATGTGGCTAGTTAACACCTATAGCTGCCAACACTAAAAGACAAGTATGTTATGATGTTTTTTTTTGTTATGATCAAATGATTTGTGGTTTTATTCTCTCGTAATAGTATAGTAAGTCTTTCATTATGTATCCTGTATTATATTGTCTTGTAGATGTATTTTACTGCTTTTTTACATCATGGCCAGGGGACTACAGATGAAAACTAGCCTTCTGGCTAATTTTGGCTTTTTTAACCATGTGTACTTCATGTGTTTTATGAAATTGCATTGTCCCCTTTCAAATAAACTGATTAATAATTATTATTATTTGAAAAAACTAACAAAATACAAATAATACTTCATGTTTTGATTATATGGGTAGAGGCAAAATCTTGCATTGTAAAAATGCATTATACATGGGTAGAAGGGTTTTCCACAATTTTGAGATCGACTTTGGGGGTGCGTAGTATACATGGGTGCACATTATACACGAGCAATTACGGTATTTGTAATTTGGCAGGTCATGCTTTGCCTTGTGTTATTTTCATTGTGGAGACTACTGGAACTGTCTCGCTTTCCCTCTCCATTGCTCTATACATCCATCTCTCTATCCATCCATACATCCATCCATCTAATGCTATCGTGCTATTGCTCTATACAGCTATAACTATATCTCTCATTGTATTTATCTGTTGCTCCATCACTCCATCCATCTATCATGTCAATATTTCTAGCTCTTGTTCTAGCCAGCTACTGATGTATACCTACTGTATCTATCGTTATATCTGTCACGCTATCAATCACTCGCTCTATCAATCAATCAATCACTCCATCCATTCACCACTCTATCCATCTGTCCATTGGTCTACCACTCTATTACTCACTCAATCTACCTACCTATCTATTTCTTGCACTTCTTCCTGATGAGTACGAAACATAGCCGCTGTCAACATGGCGTGTTACCACAAGCATATTTGTGACATTGCAGAGCTCGCCCCCACTGGCATCCTGAGTTTAAATAAACAGGGCTCGTAACACTGTGCGTTTACAGTCTGATGAGCATGCGGTTGTGTGGGTTGTTGTGTTTAGCCCTGTGACTAAGCTGAGTCGCCTGCACTCGCGCGCGTGCACACTGGACACGCGCACGCACCATAAACAAGTCAAGGCCCACACACAATGCGATGACCCTTTCACCCCAATCTGGGCCCCCATCACCGCTGTAATCACGCAATTGGCCTGTGACTCATCTCGGGACGGCGATACTGTTACATATAATAACACAAAGGCTGCAATTGTGGCTTTGGCGAACATTTCAGGCCGCTCTGTCTTTTTAGTCAGCTCTGAACGGAACATAAAAATGTTGTAATGCACCTTGTTTCACCACTGTACACTGTGTTGTCATTTATGTCAAATTGACAGAAGAATTTCAGACGTGGAAAGCATTCATCAAGGATGTTAAAGACCCTGTAAAGTGAAATTCTAGATTTATTTTCGAAATACATGTTTGAAGATAATCTGCAAAGACTGAGAACTACATTTACAGACCCTTTCCAAATAATTGGAATATCATGGAATATTTATTTGCATAATTCCATTCAAAAAAAGTTAAACTTTCATAAATTTCACATTCAGGGCCCACCATTTTAAAAAATTCAAGTATTTATTTGTTTAGTATTACATAATTTGGGCTTCCAGCTCATAAAACCCATAAAATCAGGAATTAAAAAATTTTGAATACCATCAAGAAATCATTTACTTCTCAGTTTTTGTAGAAGGAAAACATTTAAATAAATACAAAAGAAATTGGGGTCACATTAAATCAATCAAAATATGGTACTTTCAAAACGATCCGTTAATGTACAATGCTTGGTTGGGAATCCGTTTGTTTTAATCACTGCCTTGATGTGCCGGGGCATTGAGGCAATCAGCCTGTGGCATTGCATTCCTCTTGATAATAACCCAAGGGTTCTCAATGGGGTTTAGATCCGGCAAGTTGGCTGGCCAGTCAAGCACTGTGATGGCATGGGCATCAAACAAGGTTTTTGTGCTTCGGGTGGTATGGGCAGGAGCCAGGTCCTGCTGGAAGATGAAATCTGCATCGCCATACAGATCCTCAGCAGAAGGAATCATGAAGTCCTCTAAAACATTCGGGTAGACTGTTGCGGTGACCTTGGATTTAAGAAAGCAGAGTTTACCAACACCTGCACTGGACATTGCACCCCAAATCATGACTGACTTTGGATATTTCACACTGGACCTCAAGCAGCTTCGATTCTGTTCTTCAACCATCTTCCTCCAAACCCTTGGACCTTGATTCCCGAATGAAAGGCACACTTTACTTTCATCGGAAAAGAGGACCTTGGACCACTGCCCAACAGTCCAGTCCTTCTTCTCCATGGCCCAGGAGAGACGGTTCCTACGTTGGCTCAGGCTCAGAAGTGACTCCCGCCTCATTCCACTCTTTCTGGATCTGTTTGATAATCTGCTGAAGCTCACGGTCATCTCTTTTGCTGGTGCATCTTCTCCTGTCACATTTGTCCTTCCACTGGAGTTTCCATTGATATGCTTGGACACAGCACTCTGTGAACAGCCAACCTCCTTAGCTATGAACGTTTGTGGCTTACCCATCCGACACAGGGTATCAATGATAGTCTTATGGCCAGTTGTCAAGTCTGCAGTCTTCCCCATATTGAACCCAACTGAGAAAATTGAACCAAACTGAAGCAATTTAATGACACCTGGGGAAATCTGCGCAGGTGCTTTGGGTTTAGTAGATGATTATTGCGACACTCCGTTTAAAACATTTATGGCCTGCAAAATTTGGGCTGATTTCTTCACAGTATTCAAATTTTTTGAATTCCAGATTTGATGGGTTTTATGAGCTGGAAACCCAAATTATGTAAAAATAAACAAATAAATACTTGAAATTGTTTACATCGTGGGCCCTGAATCTATCCATCCATCCATTTTCTGAGATGCTTCTCCTCACAAGGGTCGCGGGCGTGCTGGAGCCTATCCCAGCTATCATCGGGCAAGAGGCGGGGTACACCCTGAACTGGTTGCCAACCAATCGCAGGGCAGGTTTCTCGTCATTTTTCCTAAATTTTATACTTATAAAAAGTGCCCTTTCCGAGACATTAGTGTGATTTTAACAATTCAACTTAAAATTACGATAAACCGGAAGTAATGCAAGCGTCGCTTCCTGCTTATTCTTTTCTCCTAAATTCATAAAATTTTTATTTGACAAATATATGCTACAATAGATAGAAGGGGTTTCCAGAATTTTGAGGTCAACTTTGGGGGTGCGTGTTATACATGGTTGTGGATGATACACGAGAAATTACGGTAACGTTCTTCAGTTTGAACATTGAATAACTTGTCATTGTAGTGCATTCAATTAAATATAGGTTAAAAAGGATTTTTAAATCTTTGTATTTTGTTTTTATTTATGTTTTATACAACGTCCCAACTTCATTGGAATTGGGGTTTCTAAATGGGTTTTCACAGTAAGTCAACATAATATTGTCACTAAAGTCACTGACGCCAACCCAAAAAGCATTTTAATTTCCTATATATGCCACAAGATGGCGGCAAAGCACTTTATTTCTCCTAGACGAAGCAATGGCTTAACTGAATGAAACTCTCTCTCTGAGTTTAACAGTTCCTTGGCTCCAAAATATTACTTTATATTGCTTTAATATTTTTGTATTACACATGACCTTTTGGCCTGAGCACAAAAAATTGTGAAACCACAAATATGGGGTGGTGGGGGGGGGGGGGGGGGGGGGGGGGGGGTGTTCTCTGTAATAGTTATTGCATATATATTTGATTTGCTGTCAATATTACATCACAGTTGCACCCTGACTGGTGTTAAACTCTTTTGGCTAGCACACTAAGCAGCTGTGCCTGTTAAACAGTTTTGTTTCAATTAGATATGATAAAAGCTGTCTGGCAGTGTCAGTCAGAAGTGAGTATTATCATTGTAAAGGTAGGCATTTTTTAATTAAATGTAGCTCCTGTGCATGTCGTAACATTATAACTTTAGACGACGTGCCCAAAGGTATGGCAAGCCATCTGAGCATTTATTTGATAACCTTGATATCCAGCTCTCTTCATCCTCAATAGTTAGACAATTCAGCGCACTAGTAGGATATCGAATAAATGCTCAAATGGCTTGAAGCTTGTTCTAGTAGCATGCAGTTGTCAACTCGTGCAAAATGTTGCCTCACTATTAACATATACAACATCTTACTAGTATGCCAAAGTTATCCTACTAGTGAGGACAAAGAGCGTACTGGTTCATGGATCTTATTCACTGCTGTGGACATTTCTATTCATCAATTGGAATCCAACCGCTTACTACCACCATCTTATATTTTTGCCAAGTAAGTTTTTCAAGACGTGGAAGAGGGTCTCGCCCAGCTTGTCTGTTGATCTCAGAGTTGTTAACCAATTTAATGACTACCAGATCCCTGAAAAAGGTGGCGTTGCATCACTTTGTTTTTTAAATCAGCATAGCTTTTGAGGAGAAGATAAAGATTAGGCGCTGAATCGCAGCTTGTCAGGTCGCTAGTGGGAGAGAATTGCCAACACGTTGGAAGTCGCACAAGTTTCGGCCCCTGACAGTCGAACAGCGTATGTAAATGTATGGTATAGACAGAGTATGTGTCGTGGCAAGTTGTGGAACGTGTGTGCCACGATTGTGAGAAAAGATGACGCAGTTCACAGAGTGAATGATGAACGCCATGTAAAAATGCCAAACTCAAGCCATGCTCATGTGTCAGCATCCCTCACGGAGTTTCTTAACTGTATATATTATTTTGCCATCAAAAGCCCTTTCTTAGTCTTAATTTAGTTGCTTTGTAGTTTGAGGTGTCACAAAAGCAAAAGATATTAGCGTCAGTCACGTTTTTCACAAAAAGTTTATTTTCTCTGCTCTCTGTCAGAAACTGGCGTTTTTGGTGAAACCAACCCGTTTACTGCTAATTACTCAAGAACGGAAAATGGAAAATAATTGTTTTCATTTTTTTGCTGGAAGAAGAGAGTTGACTCTTTTAATAGGTTCAGTGCTTATATTATCACAGAACAATATTCTGTGGGTCTTGAAAGATCAGTCAAAATTCTCTAAAGCGGCTGGCAATATGGGGAACTGCTTTGAAAAGGACTGGCAGTGAATGAGTTAAGCTGGATATCAAGGATATTGAGTGAATTTATTCCCAGCGCATTAGAATGATATTGAATAAATGCTCAAATGGCTTGTCATGAAGCAGTTCGAGCATTTATTTGTTTTGCCTCAGTAGTAGCATGTATCTGCCCCAAGTAGCATCCCAAAGTTGTCCTCCATAAAACCATTTGAGCATATATTCAGAGCGCTAGTTTACATTCATAATGCAGCGCACGAGCAGGATATCGAATAAAAGCTCATATCCTACTAGTGCGTGGAACTATCATCCCAGTGATGCCAAAGCGTGTACTTCTATAACGGCAATTCCAATGAAGTTGGGATTTTGTGTTAAACATAAATAAAAACAGAATACACCTACAAAGAGGCGGCACGGTGGTCGACTGGTTAGAGCGTCAGCCTCACAGTTCTGAGGTGCGGGGTTCAATCCCCGTCCCCGCCTGTGTGGAGTTTGCATGTTCTCCCCGTGCCTGCGTGGGTTTTCTCCGGGCACTCCGGTTTCCTCCCACATCCCAAAAACATGCATTAATTGGAGACTCTAAATTGCCCGTAGGCATGACTGTGAGTGCGAATGGTTGTTTGTTTCTATGTGCCCTGCGATTGGCTGGCAACCAGTTCAGGGTGTACCCCGCCTCCTGCCCGATGACAGCTGGGATAGGCTCCAGCACGCCCGCGACCCTAGTGAGGAGAAGCGGCTCAGAAAATGGATGGATGGACACTACAAAGACAAGATATTTAATGTTCAAACTGATAAAACTTTGTTTTTAGCAAATAATCATTAACTTAGAATTTTATGGCTGCAACACGTTCCAAAAAAGCTGGGAAGGGTGGCAAAAAAGACTGAGAAAGTTGAGGAATGCTTGTCAAACACGTGTTTGGAACATCCCACAGGTGAACAGGCTAATTGGGAACAGGTGGGTGCCATGATTGAGTATAAAAGGAGCTTCCCTGAATTGCTCAGTCATTCACAAGCAAAGATGGGGCGAGGTTCACCTCTTTGTGAACAAGTGCATGAGAAAATAGTCCAACAGTTTAAGGACAATGTTCCTCAACGTACAATTGCAAGGAATTTGGGGATTTTATCATCTACGATCCATAATATCATCAAAAGGTTCAGAGAATCTGGAGAAATCACTGCATGTGGCAAGGCCGAAAACCAACATTGAATGCCCGTGACCTTCGATCCCTCAGGCGGCACTGCATCAAAAACCGACATCAATGTGTAAAGGATATCACCACATGGGCTCAGGAACACTTCAGAAAAACAATGTCAGTAAATACAGTTCATCGCTACATCCGTAAGTGCAACATGAAACTCTACTATGCAAAGCAAAAGCCATTTATCAACAACACCCAGAAACGCCGCTGGCTTCTCTGGGCCCGAGCTCATCGAAGATGGACTGATGCAAAGTGGAAAATTGTTCTGTGGTCCGACAAGTCCACATTTCAAATTGTTTTTGGAAATTGTGGACATTTGTGGTCATGTCCTCCGGGCCAAAGAGTAAAAGAACCGTCCGGACTGTTACGGACGCAAAGTTCAAAAGCCAGCATCTGTGATGGTATGGGGCTGTGTTAGTGTCAATGGCATGGGTAACTTAGACATCTGTGAAGGCACCATTAATGCTGTACATACAAGTTTTGGAGAAACATATGCTGCCATCCAAGTAACGTCTTTTTCATGGACGCCCCTGCTTATTTCAGCAAGATAATGCCAAAACACATTCTGCACGTGTTACAACAGCGTGGCTTCGTAGTAAAAGAGTGCTAGACTGGCCTGCCTGCAGTCCAGACCTGTCTCCCATTGAAAATGTGTGACGCATTATGAAGCGTAAAATATGACAACGGAAACCCCGGACTGTTGAACAGCTCAAGCTGTACATCGAGCAAGAATGGGAAAGAATTCCACCTACAAAGCTTCAACAATTACTGTCCTCAGCTTTTTTGTAACGTGGTGCAGCCATACAATTCAAAATTAATGATTATTTGCTAAAAACAATAAAGTTTATCAGTTTAAATATCTTGACTTGGTTGTGTATTCAATTAAATATAGGTTGAACATGATTTGCCAATCATTGTATTCTGTTTTTATTTATGTTTAACGCAACGTCCCAACTCCATTGGAATTGGGGTTGTACATGGACCTTAAACTGGTTATCGAGGATATTGACTAAATGCTCAAACAGCTTGCCAGACGAGAACAGATTTAAATGCTGAACACTCCGCCTTTGTCAGGTAGAGGCGCTGGCACTCACATGATTACGATTTATTAACCGCGCGTAGACAAGTGCATCCATTGTAGCCGAAATTTAATTAAGAGTCCTGCTCCGAACTTTTTAAATATTTTTTTTGCATCATCCCGGTTACCAGCACATGCACAAACGTGCCCGAACGCATGCACATAATCCCCCAGACCTCCACTTATACAGAAGCTTCACAAAACAAACACTGACAACTGTCACTGCCACTCACCTTGCCACATAACTGAGGATGTGGGCGCGGATCACCATGCCAGCCTTGTGCCGCACCTCCTCCCTCTCCTTCTCCAGCCTTTGCTCCAGGGCCTCCTTCAGGAACACCTGCAGGACGAACAAACCGTGGATGGGGTGGGGGTTAGTTCCCTTTTTCTCTTTAGGCGACCACACTGTGTTTGTCTGGAAGCTGTGGTGCAGCCGAGGCTTTTAGCAGACTCCTGAGTGCCCTCCTCCCTCCGGAGCTTCGGGCAAGAGTGGCGCTGCAGAGCTGCTGCTGCGTATGACGCTGCTCTTGCTGCTGCACAGCCTCATTGTGCGCACTTCCTGAGCATTTCCCCGCGACTGGTGTGCAGAGGCAGTGAGGGGAGGGAAAGGGAGGGATGGGTGGAGGGAGGGAGGCACAGTGGCGGGAGTCCAGAAAAACGCAAGCCACACCCCTGCTTGGTCTCAGGAAGGAAGAAATAAGAGTTTGGTTAACCCTTTGCAAGCTCGCAGGCACTTTTCCCCCCAAAAGTTGTGGGTAGGGACATGGGACAGGGTACCATTATGTCATCTGATTACTGCCAGTGTTTCTCAAACTTTTTACACAACCTGAAAAAAATACTTGGCTCTCCAAGGTACCACCATCATAACCGACTTTAAAATACTATGGTTAGTAAGCCTAAGTGTTGATCAAAAACAAGACAAAGGTTTTAGTCCTAAAAAGTATACTTAATATTATTGTCAGCCACAAACGTTATGCACAGTTTGAACAATGACACAGCGCTTAAATATAGAAAAATAGAAAAAAAAACTTAATTCAATTACAATGTATTGCACATACAAGTTAAATCACAATTGAAACTAAATAAATGTTTAAAAACAAGTATTTAAAAATGAACAGTTCTTAAAGATTAAGTGCAAATGACCTGAACATAAAGACCCTGGAAGGTGTAGTCATAGATTTGTTTCTAAATACATTATAAATGTTTGAAGATAATTCCTCTAAACATGTACAAAGTCTGAGAACTATGTTATACTGAATTGTGCCGAGATAGAGCTCTATTTTCATAGACTGCGCAACGTGCGACGGAGCACAAATGGTGCTATATCTTGATTTTCGTGCAAGCGCAAGGCTCGCTAGCATTTTTGCCAATTGGGCAGACCGGTCGGCGCCAACATGGGCATACCGATGCAACATGGGTGTCTCCCTTGACATCCGCTTTCCACATGTGACAATTTGGTGGCTGAAAGTCAGTTTAAACGTATGCCTGCTCAGACTGCGTCTAAGTTTTGGTCTAATGCAATTTTTGTGAATTGGATCGAGGTGCAGGCAGACAGATTCACGAGCGGACATCGGACTCTCTGAATATCGGACCCTCTGAATCATTGTATAAAGCAATTTATTATACAGCAAATCATCGATCCCATTATTATTATCATCATTATTATATATTTTTTTAAATCCTCCTACTGGCCGGCACACACGAACGGTCAGTGGTGGAATTGATGCCTGAGGTCCGCGGACATATTTAAGTCGCCCGTCGTTAAACTTCAACTGGGAGGTGGAAGCCTCTTTTTTGAAGAACTGTTCACTATCAAACTGTTGCTTGTAAAATGAGTTGAATTGAATTCACTGTCACCACACAGCATTCGTATGTCAAATGTTTGCTCACCAGTCAAAGCAAAAAAAATAATAATACAACTGGCCACATGGTGACTCGCAGCTTGAGAAACTCTTAAGTTGGGTCACTCGTTTCACTTCAAACTTCATTTTGCGCTTGCAGTACACTCAGAAATGTTCCATTGTGGAAGCCATCAGAAATACTTAAAGCGCAAAACCCTCTTTTAAATACAGCAGCCTCTACTTTAACAACTGTTGCCAACAGTATGCGCGATCACTATTTGGGATCTTAGTAAATCAGGCGCTAAATACAGCATCATCGGGCCTAGTGTGTCGCTTGCGTTTGTGCCCCAGATGTGGCGTCAATCAAAGGATCCCACAGCTGCAGTGCCGCACTGGAGGAGGAGGAAGCTCCCACTCTGTCCGCATCCTTCCCCCATCTCCGTACAACACGCCACACACCTAATCCACGCCAATCTCCTAACTCAGCTCTCACACTTCCTCCGCAACACAATCAGCAACTGTATATTTACACATGGATTGTTCCACCTCCAAAGGAAACACAGTCCTTCTCTTTAGTCCTCTTCCCACAACCAACACAACATTACTCTTACCTCAAAAACATGACCATGTGCACAGAAGGACACAAAACCGCATTATATAGAGGAGCAGTCATCAAGCTAAAGTTCAAACCGTGGATATGTTACACTGAAAAATGATATTTAGGTGAGACATGACTCCACCAGAGATGTATACCATGTGCTTCACTTCGACAGGCATGTGTACATTAGTGGTTTAGCACCAGCTATATATTCATTAAGCAGAGTGTGGTTCACTTCAAACACGCCATATGTATAACGGAGAGTGTGTAGTGTGTCTGCCAGATGGTGTGCAACAACACAAGGCAACTAACAAATATTAAATGGTACAGGGATTTAACATGGAGGGTGAACAACATACAATCTTTGTCATACTCGAGTTAAAACATTTCCCATAATTAATGTGACATAAAAAAACTGCATCAAAATAATGTGGTTGTTCAAGTGTGCACACCCGCTTAGCAATGAGATGTGGCCGTATTCAGAATTAACCACTCACAGTCAAACTCATGTTAAATATGAGTAAGCCCACACCTGCCACTATTCAATGTGCCTCTGATTAACCCCAAATAAAGTTCAGCTGTTGTACAACGCTAACTCTGACTGCTATTTGAAACTGTTCATAATTCCCTCCACCTTGAATAAGGCCCAGTTACAGTTAAAGAAAACCAGGCCCAAAGCACAATGCTGCCACCACCATGCTTCACTGTAGGTATGGTGTTTATCCATTTTTTAATTATAGCCTAAAAGTTCAACCTTGGTTTCATTGGACCATAACAAAAACTCCCAAACACATATGGAAAAATAAAACTTTTACATCTTTTTTTGGCGTCACGGTGGACGACTGGTTAGCACATCTGCCTCGCACATCTGCCTCACAGTTCTGAAGACTGGGGTTCAAATCCCGGGCCCGCCTGTGTGGAGTTTAGTTTAGTTTTTCTCCCCGTGCCTGGGTGGGTTTTCAAAAACATGCATGGTAGGTTGATTGAAGACTCTGAATTACCCATAGGGTTAGGGTTAAAAACACTTAAAAACACTTAAAAATACTTAAAAACAAGTATTTAAAAATGAACAGTTCTTAAAGATTAAGTGCAAATGACCTAAACATAAAGACCCTGGAAGGTGTAGTCATAGATTTGTTTCTAAATACATTATAAATGTTTGAAGATAATTCCTCTAAACATGTACAAAGTCTGAGAACTATGTTATACTGAATTGTGCCGAGATAGAGCTCTATTTTCATAGACTGCGCAACGTGCGACGGAGCACAAACAACCATTCGCACGGTGAGTGCGGATGGTTGTTTGTTTCTATGTGCCCTGCGATTGGCTGGCGACCGGTTCAGGGTGTACCCCGTCTCCCGCCCGAAGATAACTGGGATAGGCTCCAGCAGCCCGCGACCCTAGTGAGGATAAGCGGCTCAGAAAATGGATGGATGGATACATCTTTTTTTGTCTAATTGCCAGCTAAAAGATAACCATTCACCAAATGAAAATGTATTTTAACTCAAAACTTGGCCTGGGAATGATAGTCTGGGTCTTAACAACTGTATATATGTCATGGGGGAAGGATGTTTTGCCCTTCACAATCAAACATGCTATTAAGAGGTTAATCATTCATTGAGAAAACAGTGAAAATGAGGTCTTTCTAAGGAAGAGTTAATGATTAAAACAAAGAGCCAGGAGAGAGACTAGTGCACCAAAAAGTGTCCCCTGAAAGCCTCATTGCTCCGATAGCAGGCAGTTTAATCATTATTTGGTGAGCGTCGGGACGTGAACAATGAGGCCGCCTCTGGATTACTGACTGTAAACGCCAAACACTGAGTCGCATGATGGACTTACAGTGAAATTTGTGGAGAAGTCATGAAAAGTGTGTGGTTGTCAACAAGGGAGCAGAACATCTGACCACAACCTGCCAGTAAATTCTTTGGGACGTGAGTCACGCCGAGGGGCGTCCAAACTGTGACACACATTAACAGCCTGAAAATCAGACAAATAATACTATATTTGGCAACAGCAAACTATTTTGCCACAGTAAACACTTTGGGTATATAAAACACAAATTACGCCATAGAAAATATTACATTTGCCAAGAGAAACCATCCATTTTGCCACTGAAAACACTATTTTGCCTGGGAAAACATTGTATTCTGCCACAGAAAACACTACAGGGTGTCCCAAACGTCACTATACATGTCCTTTTTTCTGTTCCGTTTCATGTATCATTTGAACAGATGTGAGGCCATCATCATTTGACAGCACAGGTTTTGCAGTTTTTGAAAGCATACTGTACCTCTTGCCCTTGGCTTGCCAACTGACATCAGAGCAGTGTTGCAAAATTGGCTTCTGGCAAGATGTTTTTCTGTCCCTGACTGTAGTTCAGCGTCATTTTGAGAAGCCTTATGGCCATCACACTGCTCTAACATGTACAATTTTTGCTATCCATGGCAAGTTTCTAACAGTATCTGTTCATGACCTGGTACTACCACCACTGATGAAAACCCCAAACATCTAGAGCAGGCTTTGGCGCAAAGCCAGGAAAAGTCTTGCCCTTGTGTAGGGCTTCACTGGTACTCAGCCTCAACAAAAGCTCATTTGTTCGCAGTGATAAAGCTTTAACCATACAGACTGTAGGGGCGGGTACCATACTGAGATTGTTGAGCATCATAGTTTTCCGCTTGATGTCTTTGACCAACCTGAAGTCGGTACAGATAAAGCTTTATCACTCTCCGAAGCATTGCAGAATTGAGCTTTGGTTGATGCTGTGTTCCAATGGAGCCCTCCGGATAGACTTTCCACGGCTTTGCATAACCGCCTGCTACGTGGTCTGTCAAGAACAGATCCTGTTTAGAGAAACTTGTCCTGGATAGCGTCAATGGCACGTTGGAGCAGTGTGTTGGCCAGAAAGCTTTTCAAACTGGTGCTGACTGCAGTCAGGGACAGAAAAACCTCCCACAATAAAATAGGGAATTTGCATTTCATTGTGTTATTTCTTCATTAAAATGTGCATTATCTATTTTTAACAACACACTGGCAGAAACAAGGTAAATATAACTACATTCTGGGGTTGAAACGGACTAATTACATTTCTCTTTATTTCACGTTTTGGTTCGCGAACGGCATCACGGGATGATTAAATTCATAAAGTGAAGTTCCACTGTATTTTGCAATGTAAAGCACCATATTTTTACTTAGAAAAACATTGCAGTATTTTGTCAAAGAAAATTGGCCGCAAAAAAAAAATATATTTGGCCATGGAAAACACTATTTTGTCACAGAAAAGACTACACTGAAAAAAGTATAACAAAGCTGTCACATTTATTTTCCCCTTTTAATTCAAATTGCTGACAAATTTTTGTTTGTGATTTAATTTAACATTTTTTTTTTTTTACTTTACTGTAATTCAAATGTACAGCTTGGCACTGAAATATTTCATTTTGACCAAAGGATTTTCTTTAATTGTCAGTAAATGGTAAATGGATTGCAACTGATATAGCGATTTATCTACACCATCACCTTTGCCACCTGTCCCAGCTTTTTTGGAACGTGTTGCAGCCATGAAATTTCAAGTTAATGATTCTTTTCTAAAAACAATAAGGTTTATCAGTTTGAACATTACATATATTGTCTTTGTAGTGTATTCAATTAAATATAGGTTGAACATGTGTCCCCTTCCCCAAATTTCACGAAATGTCAAAATAAAAGCCCGAAATTAAAACTTTTGCCGTAACTTCCTTATTTCTCAACGGATTTTCACCGTTCCTACGTCTATGTGTTCAGGTCATTCAAGCCAACCTGTGAGCAACTCCCCTTCCCGAAATTTCAAAATAAAAGCCCGAAATTCCTAATTGTGCTATAACTTCCTTATTTCTCAACGGATTTGCACCGTTCCTACTTCTACGTGTTCAGCTCATTCAAGTGCATTGGAGCATTCACACGCAATTTCTCCAGGTATTGCACTTTCTAGTTACTGTATGTACTTCCTCCCATCTAATAGAAGAGCATTTATTTGTTCTGCGTGTCACTATGCCTCACTGGCATAAATAGATGAACAAAGATACATTATTTCTTGTAAATAAATACTTTTTCAAGCAATTACGTAACATTTTATCATTTCCCACGGCGCACCTGAAGAGCGCTCACGGCTCACTAATGTGGCCCGGCACACTGATTGAGAATCACTGCTATACAATGACAGAGAATACTATATTTTGCCACAGGAAAAAAAAGACGACTTGGCCATTTTTTTTATTTTAAGTGGTTACTGTAATTTTAGTACTGTACATTAGATTTTCTCAACTAACCCTCCCAAAAAACTGGTTTACTAATTTTTGTATGACACTGTATTAAATTTAGCTTAGAACCGGACCCTCTTGGACATGAATCCAAAGGATTGTTCACTCAAGACAATTTTTCACCGAAACTATATACGTTTTGTGCGTTCGTTGACATGACAATGACATTTTACAGACTGAAAAAGCAAACATTTGAGTATGCGTCTCAAAATTGTTTTTTTTTAATCTATCCTCAAAACAAGGGTGAACCACTGTGCTGAAAAAAATGTATGTCTTCGATTAATCGACTACGCCTAGACTTTCATCACATTATTTATAGGGGACTACAAAAAATCTTTGGCTGTTCAACCCCAAGTGTAAGGTGTTCTTTACCTTTGTCTTTCCGAGTTGCCACTCTTTCTTTGTGCTGTCATGACGTGCGAGAAGCTCTACGCAACTCTGCTTCTCATCTTCCGTTTGGATTTTGTCTTTCAAGATCATCTTGTATCTAGGTGTAGGTTACGAGAAGAACACGCACGTTACATTGGATAGACAACAACAGTTGAGATGGACATCCTTTGTTTTCTGAGTGAATTCAGTACGAGGCTACAAACTGAACAGATAAGATGCAGACCTGTTGTAGAAATCCTTAAAGCAGCGGCGAACTGGGAATCCAGCCTTTCGGATCTTAACTGTTTCCAGCATTCCAGAGTATTTCAGCTGGTTCAGGACCACATCTGGATCAAACTGGTTGGCTTTCTATAGAGAGCAACACAACATACAACAGGGAGGGGGAGGAGAGTAAAATCACATAAGTACTTCTTAAGTCTTAACCTTTCAAGTAAGTCCCAAGTTACTGTGGCAAAAAAAAAAAATAAATCAAGCAAGTCAAGTCGAGTTCCCATTAAATTTTAAACAAGTCATTACTTGGGTTGAGCAAGTCATACAATCTTTCTCAGTCACAAAATACAATATATTGGCAAATTAGCCACTATGCACTCACTAGCTGTAATTGCGTTAGTTAGCTGTACACAAAACATTCTCAATCAAATTGTTTCTCAATGGTTCCAAAACCAGTCTCAGTATTGTCTATTACTTCTTTGTCTTCTCACTTAAACTGAGTTAAACTGAGTTCATGTTTTACCAGCTATGGGTTAGCTAAATTGTATAGTTAACGTAGCTTGACTGTCTTTGTTTTAAAGTGACCGAAGAAGGTAGATGTCATAATAGTGTCGCTTATCATTGAGTTGCAAACGTTAGATGTTGCCATTGTCTTTTTCCCTTTTTTATGCATCTCACCATTTATTTTCAATACTGTTTGTCCTCATTAGGTTGGCGTGTGGGCTGGAGTCTCTCCCAGCTGACTTAGGGGTACACTTTTGGTGTATACACTGGACAAGTCACCAGCCAATCACAGTTGTTTTATGCATGCATCCATCCATTTTCTATAGCGTTTGTCCTATAATCTTGGGTGAGCTGAGGTCTATCCCAGCCGACTTTGGTTGCGGGGTGAAGCATTCCCTGGATCGGTTGCCAGCCAATTGCAGTTGTTTTATACCCACAAAAATTAAATGGTATGTTGAGTGGTGCATTGTTCCTCAATTGGTGTCTATCTGCATATCATTGTCCGCCTTAGACCTCCACACGAAGGCTCATTGTCACCCAGAGAGCATGCTGTGTCGGATAAGCCCCCAAAGAGAGCCAAGGCATTCCAGAAAGGTGTCAATCTAATTATGTGCAAATGTTACTATGCAGGAAAGTAGGCGAGGCCCTTTCATCCTCGCATGTGTTCATGCTCATAATCGAACACACACATCCGCGCATGCAGGCCATGCCAAAGCCTCCACTGAGCTCTGAACTCTGCTCTTTAGCAGGGGATTTAGGCCCACTCAAAGAGGCATTGGCATGAAAACAAGTCGGGCCTCCCGGTGACTTTTCTCCCAGAGATGGAAGATGAATATAAATCGTGCGTGTGTGTTGGGCTGCATGTAATCATATCAGAGGATGGTAATCCTGGAAATCTGTGAGATAAACAGAGGCATGTCTTGTTTCCATCTAGAGACCAGGCAAAATGTTTCCACGCTCATTAGTTACATAAATCTGGTTTTATATATTTTGTAGGGCAGCACAGATTAGTGGTTAGCACATCTGCCTCACAGTCTTGAGATTCCTGGTTCGAATCTGACCTCCGTGCCTTCCTACGGGGAGTTCCAATATTCTCCTTGCATGCTTGCGTGGGGTTTCTCTGGGCACTCTGGCTTCCCCCCACATTTCAAAAACATGCATATTAGGTTAATTGAAGACTATAAATTCTCCATGAATGTGAGTGTGAATGGTTGTTTGACTCTAAATTGTCCATAGGTGTGAATGTGAGTGTGAATGGTTGTTTTTCAAAATGTGGCCTATGAATGGCTGGCAAACCGGCCCAGTGTACTTCGCCACTTTTGCAAAAAGTCAGCTTAGCTTCACTGAAGTCTAAATTATCTGTAGGTGTGAATGTAATTCTAAGTGGTTGTTTAAGTGGTAGACTCTCCACGCTTTGCTTTATAGACAGGTACATATGACATTATAAATATAGATGAGTATTATTGTAAAACAATATATATACTGTATACACTGTATTGGCATGTAAGATTGCCATTTGAAGAAAATGTGTAATTTATAAGACTTTCCTGTGGTTGGTCAATTTTTTTCCTATGAAGCTGTGTGAGTGTGTGAGGGAGTGGAAAGCACGTAGCTGATAAAAGAAGACAATCTCCAAGCTCCCTCTCTCACACATACGCATAATAAAGACATTTGCTTTATCCAACAATCAGACAACTGAATCACCCTTTCTATAGCCATGTGGTCAAGAGGAAGGGGAGAAACGGAGGATGAATAAATAAACCGCTCGCTGGCTCTGCCGCCACTGTGGTTTCGTTTTGGCATTCCACTGATTCAGCCAGATCAGCCAAGCACCGCTGCAGCTAGAGTGACTTTTGACCCCCTGTAAAAGGGCTGGAGTGGTTGGAATGTGCTGGTACGCAGCCCAAGAGTACAAAGGGAGTCTTTGCATCGGGCCAGAGGGGAACGACGCGCGTTTATTAGTATTGAAAATATACACCCAAAAACCAAATAACCTAGCTGTTTTTGTCTTAGATGCAACATTGTTATGACTTAGTGGTCAGGAGTACTGCTACACTGTAAAATGACTTGGTGGACTATTAACTCTAAGCAATGTCAACAATGAATACTACTTATAAGTTATCTGACAGGATAGAATGAGGATGACCTACCTTAGCCATGTTCGGTTTGATGCAGCGCACAAAGAAAGGGTTGGACGCACTTAGTGTGGCCATTAGGGAATGAAGAGACTCCTGAAAAACAGAAGGTTCTACTTATTCCAAACATACTCCGTTATCTCAATTAATTCACAACATTTATTAATGCCATTTATAACTCCACCAAAGTCAACTTTATTCATAATGCACTTTAAAAACAATCACAGCTGGAACAAACTGTTACACACAGATCAAATCAAACAAAAGATAAAAAGCAATTTAACATAACAAAATTAAAACACTATGTTCAAGCAAAAGGGTGTCCACACGTGCACTTGGCACCAGGACACCCTAGGTCGCAGTTCGATGATCGACTTTGTGGTCGTGTCTTGGACACTCGGGTGAAGAGAGGGGCGGAGCTGTCAACTGATCACCACCTGGTGGTGAGTTGGCTCCGATGGTGGGGGAATAGGCCGGTTCGATGTGGCAGGCCCAAATGTATTGTGAGGGTCTGCTGGGAACGTCTGACGGAATCCCCTGTCAGAAGGAGTTTCAACTCCCACCTCCGACAGAACTTTGCTCATGTCCCGGGGGAGGCGGCGGACATCGAGTCCGAGTGCACCATGTTCCGCGCCTCCATTGCTAAGGCGGCCGACCGGAGCTGTGGCCGTAAGGTGGTCGGTGCCTGTTGTGGCGGCAATCCCCGAACCCGTTGGTGGACACCAACGGTGAGGGTGGGTTTAAACTATTCTCTTATTTGCTGACAAACTCAGCTTTTTGCAGTGTTTTAACTCAGGCCAAAGCAATAAAAACATGACTTTAGTGTTATATGGTGGCATCTTGATGTCAAGGACCCAAGTTGAAGTGAGGTGAGGAGTTTCATTTCGACATTCAAGTAGTGCTTTGCTATCTTGCGGCGTCTATGGCATCTATGACAATTACAAAACTTTTTAGAGTAAAAGTAGATAAAAGCATATTCAATATGTTTGTAAGACACTATAACAATATGCATAGTTTGAACATTAACACTGCGCTTAAATATAGGAAATTTGTTGTAACAAAAAGTATTTTCAGCTGAAATATAAAAGTTTAAAGAAAAATGAAACTAAATGTTAAAAAAACAGATCTTAAAGAATAAATGCAAAATTAAAAGTTAAGTATAGCTGAACAGCACATCAATTATGTACTGTAAACAATATGTAACAAGAAACAAGGTTCAATAATTGTTTGGCTGTCAGACAGTTTTTTGCGCTCCGCAGGCTTTGGGTTTGGATCTTGTGAGATCCGTGTGGAAGATTTCCTACTCTCTATTTGACCTGAATGCAGTATTAACACACCCACCATACGTACATACACACCATTGGGGGGGACCCTTGTACTGCACAAGCAATGTCGGCCTTGCTCTCCTCCCCGCCTCAGACAGGCTGTCTCCATCGAGGCCTGGCCTGGCTGAGCTGAGCATGATTGGCCCCTGGTTGGCCCCGCTCTGCCCAGCCATCAACACTAATCCCCCTGGCTTTAGAAACTGTGGCCTGGGCAGCTGGCCAAATCCTCCCCTGCTCCCCTTCTCTCTGCACTGCAGTTAGGACAAAGTAACTCGACTGCAAGCCCCCCTGCCCCTGCTCCACTCAAAACCACATACATCTATCCTCCCTATTCTTTTTGCAACTCAGATACATAAACAGCATTCTGCAAGATGTCTATCTGCCTTCTTCTGTGTGACACTGTGGGTGGAATGACCCTCACATGCAGTGGCACATGGAGAACAATGAGTTGGTCTGTGTCACTTTCTTATACGCTGTTCGCTATTCAACAACAACAACTTATACAACAACTCTCCACTGTGTGGGAGAAAAATACTAAATACAGTCAATATTGTACTATTGACTATTTATATTATTATCCATAGCTATAACTCTAAATTTCAGTGTTCAAATACAACTTTCAATACGCTTACATATTATGCATAGCAACATTTTTCATGCACTGTTCATAGTAGGTGCATTATAATTCATCATTTTATCATACTATTAGGGCTGTCAATGTTTTTTTAATTTTGAATAACGATTAATCGATTTCTATAGTTAACGTGATTAATTGCAAATCGCACATTTTGTATCTCTTCTAAATGTACAATAAAAGGATATTTTTTAAGTTGTTAACACTATTATCAACATATATATATGGTTATATATGTACATATATGGTTATCTTATTCAAATACAGTACATCTATTATTGCAACATTTCAAATTGAAGCCCAACAAGAAACAAGATGGGCACTCACTGGAAACTGTTACTCTACTGTTACTGTAAAACTAATTACAAAAATAATTACAGACGTTGTACATTTAAAAACGACATATACTTAAATTGCTAGCTTAATGCTAACAAACGCAATATAAAACCCTAATGATGGGCTAAGAAAAATGAACATACAAGTCGCAGGAGTCAAATATACCTTTAAATAACTAATATTTACACACAAACACAGTGGGATCACAAAAATATAAATAAAAAGGCCAATGCGTGCACAACAGGAACATCACACTATGGCACACACAACGGGCAGAGTATAGGGCCAATTAAGGGTTGCACTATAATCGAGCGTAAAAAAAAAAAAAAAAAGCGAGTGGCGTTAAAGGGAATTTGCGTTAACGCGTTAATTTCAACATCCCTATTTCTGTCTCTCTCTCTCTGTCTAACCATATATCTATATCTATATATATATATATATATCTATACCACAGGTGTCAAACTCAAGGCCCGGGGACCAGATCCGGCCCACCAAATCATATTATATGGCTCGCGAAAGCATATCATGTGCGTAAACTTAATCTTTCTTGCAAAAATACAAAAATTCCAAAATTGTCTTCACTTTACTGCCAAATTTTTTTTGCTAACAATCCCCCTTTCAAAATAAACTGAATAGTTGAACAAACCGCATTTTACTGGCTTCTGATTTTAAAACTAGTTATCTTAGTTTTTTGTGTATATGTAATAATATGAAGCGATCATAGATTTATATGGGTTCACAGCCGTAACAGTACTCCGACGGAAACCGTAACTACATGGCCCGCAACAAAAATGTATTTGACACCCCTGATCTATACCCACCCTGAATTGAGAGCTGACGGTGGGCTTGCGTCGGGCCGTCCCCATCTTCATGGTCTCTTCTCCATTTCTGCTGCCCACGCGCTCGAAGAGGTCGTAGATGAAGTCGAGCCTGAGCACACGGAGTTTGTTTGTTGATGCAGAGCGGGTGACTGAAAGACAGGCTTGATTTGCAAGTATTTACCTGCTGTCTTTGAGAATGAACAATATGTCGTCTCTGAAGGTGTCCCTGTTCTTCTCCAGGATGCCGCGTGCGTCATAAAGAACCTAAAACACATTTTTTACATTTGTTCTTAGGCTTTGACGACAAACTCCAGTCCAACCATCCATCCCTGCTTATCCTCACGAGGGTCGCGGGCGTGCTGGAGCCTATCCCAGCTATCTTCAGGCGAGAGGCAGGGTACACCCTGAACCGGTTGCCAGCCAATCGCAGGGCACACGAAACAAACAACCATTCGTACTCACATTCACACTTACGGGCAATTTAGACTCTCCAATCAAACTACCACGCATGTTTTTGGGATGTGGGAGGAAACAGGAGTGCCCGGAGAATACCCACCCAGGCACGGGGAGAACATGCAAACTCCACACAGGCGGGGTCGGGATTTGAACCCCGGTCCCCAGAACTGTGAGGCGGATGTGCTAACCAGTTGACCACCGTGCCGGCTACAAACTCCAGTCATACTCAATAATATTAGTACGAAGACAAACATAAACGTAAATCAATACCAGCTACATGCAGTAGACTACAGTTCAAATGGGAGTCGACACTCGGGCAACATGCTAATGCAGCAAACGAGTGCAGAGTCGTCGTGTACATTCAGGGAGTGCCCACTAAAAGACGTAATAGCGTGACGCAACTTGACATGAAGTGGACAAGGTTTATTAGTTTAATTTTTTTGGCAATGTTGACACTGACGTGTCTGCTAGTTAGCATCCCACGTTAACAGCTAACACCATCATTAGTGGAACTATTTAATGATGGAGCTGAATAACTAAATAAACAAACAAATAAATGTTTGTCTTCATTTATTAATCTTCCTAACTAATAGTATAAAAGCAATATCACACAGTGGGTGGTATCCCCCTGGCTGGGCTCGCTGGCTTGTCCCCAACTTGGGGGTGGAGGGTGCCAGGCCCACCCTTCCTCAATCTGCCGGCTCAGCAACTCCGTACACCAGTTGACTAACATGCGTGTGATATGGCGTTCATTCACTCAGAAGTTCCATAGACACACTATAGGCTTTAATTGTTTGATATCAAGATATCAACTCACAAGTTCTTACAGGTGTTGAGACACTATAAAAAGCATCCCACCGCACCACTCATCAGTAGGACTGCCTTGCTCATTTCCCACATCCTGTCATGTCCTGCCCTTTTCTGTCCTCTCTCATCTTGTCCCAATTGTTAGTTGTTGCATGTCCTCACCGGGTGTCCCCCCGCCCATCCACAAATAAGAACACAATTTGAATGTTGTAACGTTACTTTTAGTCAAATATCTAGGCTGTCTGACTATTGTTCTGCTGTGGTTCGCACCCCTATTCCCCTTGTCCATTCTGTCCCTCTGTCTGTTCCCTTAAACCCTTTTCTGTCTGCATTTTCAGTAAACAGCAGAATAATAGAAAAATAATTTTTAAAAAAAGTATTTCAAACTCCCCTGTTGCATGGCAAAACTGATCCAGCACAAAAGGCATACAGATCAACGATTCTGCGTGGCCATGCAGCTGAACAGGATGTTTTTTTAAAAATTATTATTATTTTTCAAATCAATATCAGACTCAGCCATGATGTACATGTATGTATGTTATCTCTGTGACATTGCTTTTTAAATATGTTTTTATACAATACTCAAATATATTAAAGACATTCCAATTAATTTCAAAGGCAAACATTGAACCTCCGCATATTCGCATGATTCTTTATCCTCATTTCCTTGCTGAAACAGTGAAAAGCTGTTTTTGTGCTCAGGTCATCTTGTGGCATCTTCCTGCTAAGGAACCATGGTGAAGTAATTTGAGGAGCTTCATTTACACCAAAGTAGTGCTTTGCTGCCATCTTGTGGCATCTTTGTGCCAAGGAACTATGCTGAAGTAAGTTGAAGAGCTTCACTCAGCGAACAGTTGTGCTTTGCCGCCACCTTGCGGCATCTACAGACAATTCCAGACATCAATTACTCAAATGTTTTTGCTATTCGTGGCAGGGCTTGGCCCCGAATACCATCCATCCATCCATTTTCTGAGCCGCTTCTCCTCACTAGGGTCGCGGGCGTGCTGGAGCCTATCCCAGCTGTCATCGGGCAGGAGGCGGGGTACACCCTGAACTGGTTGCCAGCCAATCGCAGGGCACATACAAACAAACAACCATTCGCGCTCACAGTCATGCCTACGGGCAATTTAGAGTCTCCAATTAATGCATGGTTTTAGGATGTGGGAGGAAACCGGAGTGCCCGGACAAAACCCACGCAGGCACGGGGAGAACATGCAAACTCCACACAGGCGGGGCCGGGGATTGAACCCGGGTCCTTAGAACTGTGAGGCTGACGCTCTAACCAGTCGGACACCGTGCCGCCTGCAATGGAAATGTATTTATTGAAATTTTTATGAAATTATTATTGTCCGAGCTGAGTGGAATGATGTTGGCGACAAGAAGTAGAAAGATGAAAGTCAAATGTGTGGACGTTACAACCAACTGCAGACTTCCACATTTGTGTCCCGGAAAGACGAGCAGCTGCTTCTCCAGACTGGTACACAAGTCACACAGACCTTTGGGGTTGTCGCGTGTGTCAAACTCAAACAGCTTGACCGGCTTGTCGGGAAAGCTGTACACGTAGATCCGGTTCTTCAACACCATGACGATCCAGTTCACTATATTTCCAACCTGACATTTTTATCTATAGAAACAACCACAACCACTACGCCAAAATTCTGTGGCAACCAAACATTTGTGCCCAGGGGCAACCACACCTTTTGCCCCCACAACACGACTAGAAGACTGTATAAATGATATGGATTTTAATTGCATCCAGATATTTTTATTTGTAGAAAGAACCGGTGAAACCTCTGTTACTATTTTTCCCCCCCTTTTTAAATGTTCCACCCCCACAATGCAGTCTTTCATTTTAATGATGCAATGATATGTGTTTCAATTCCAACTTTTTTTTTTTATATTGGATTTCCAGTCACTTATGTTGCCATCAGTACCTCTTATGTCTTTATAAAGGCACATATATTTTTGATACAGCTCTGGTTTGTGCAGGTATAGTTAATCAAGTGACATATGTGTATAGTGCAAGCTTGTGAATTCCCGTTTGAGCAACATTGTATACAAAGACATGTTCAGGGGAGCGGCCTGTGTGTGTTAATGCATGTCAAGTTTATTCAGGCCTTAGAAATGCAGCATTTCACTGCTGCTTGCTTCCGGAACCACAGTAATGTACCAAGCTTAAAATAAAGATTATTATTTCAACACACACACGCACTCTCGCTCTCTCTCTCTGTCACGCACGCGCGCACACACACAAATCCTGCTCAAGTCTGGCTTCCCCTCGTTTACTGGTTCTCCCTCACTTACCAAAGCTGCGTATTCAGAAATAGAAGAAAATTGAAATCAATTAAGGTGATTTCATTTGGCGCACTCATCTGTTGCTACAAGTGTTCTGCCTCCCCAAGACAAAAATGTGAATAGCAACTAGCGGATGTCACGTACTAAATGTCATTATGAAGTAGTAAAGTTGACTACTCGACTAGTCTGTACAACCCGTACTTTGTGTGTGTGTGTGTGTGTGTGTGTGTGTGTGTGTGTGTTGTTCATCACCTCTCCGGCGTAGTGCTTGATGCCAAATTGGTGGTCGGTCACTCTGGGCTTCACATAGTATGAGTTTGCCTGACAAGAGATGAGAGTGGAAACAAGGCATTCTGCATTCTAGTTACAAGTACAATGTGGAAGAGCATTTGACGTATGCTAACATAAATTTTGCATTTAGACAATGTCAAAAATAATCCCTGTTCAAACAGCGCTGGAAAAAAGTAAACGTGCAATATTCAGTAGCAATGTTTAAATGACCATTTACAGTGGAAAAAGACTACACACCCCTGTTCTAATGCCATGTTTTTGTGATACCAAGAAAAATCAACCAAGACCAAGATAAATCATTTCAAAACTTTTTCCACCTTTAATTTGACCTATAACATGTACAACTCAATAAGACATTTTTTTTCTAGTAGAAGCCCAAAGGTTTTGTGCTGACACTGACCCCGATTTAAAGGTGTTCATAATTCCTTCCACCTTGTCTGCTCTTCCAAACACATGTGGTGAAAATTTGTTATGTCAGATGAAACCAGGGTAGAACTTTTTGTCCATGATTCCAAAATATGTTTGACACAACCGCAACAACGCTCATTACCAAAAGAACGCCATACCTTTAGAGAATAATCGTGTTGTCAGCAGCATGCGCTGGGGATGTTTTTCTTCAGCTAGAACAGGCACCTTAAACTAGGTTGAAGGAATTAGGAAGAATTTTAAATTGATTGGTTGATTTTGAACACAACCGCATCCAAATTATGAGGGTGTCCACACTTGTGCAACCACGTTATTTCTGTTATTTTTATTTCCCGTCTGAAAAAGTTTTTATTTATTTATTTCAATTGAGTCGTAAAGGTTTTAGGTCATAATGGTAGAAATGAATGATTTATTTTCAGACATACATTTATTTGAACAGGGCTGTGTAGACTTTTTATATCCACTGTATAATAGTTTATTTTATTAGTACTTATTTTTAACACTTACTATGTATGCTCATCAGACTGTCTTTATTCTTACAAAATATTACTTTTTTGTCCATTCCTGTGTTTATAGTGTGAATTTGCTTTTTGCTGATGTTACATGTTAACTTTGCAATTTAGCTGAGCAGTTTTGCGATTTATAATATGAAAGGTAGAACTTCTCAGGCAAACTTGTTTGTTGTATGCTAAAATTAAATATGAAGCAGTTAATTTTTACGGTATGCCTTACAGGGGGCATATTATGGAAAATTTACGTCTTCATTGGTTTTATACAAATAGTTGGCTATCTGTAGGCTGTGCCCACTCATCAAGTGAGAAATTTGCCTTTTTGTTAGCTGTCTATTTCTGTAAAAGTGCGTGTTCTGAATATAGCCAAATTGCGACATCAAAGTTAGACGGATTTGCAAAAAACAGCTCGCACACGAGTTTCACTGCCCATGATTTGGAAGCTAAACTGGGTCAAGATCTGGCATTTTCAAGCGAGATCAGGAATCTGGGCGCCAGAACACAGAACAGTATTATAGAGTATAGTATAGTTACCAGGATTAGCTCCTGAAAATCGGCACATTCTTGAATGTCCAGATAAATTGTATACTTGAGGCCATCGGTATTTGTGTTTGGCGAACTACGCTAATTGACAAGTCTATTTCGGCATCTTACTATGTTTTCAACTCACTCCAAATAGTTTCCTTTAAGCCAAGAGTGAAATGAGCTACAAATAAAGATAATTGTCATAAAAGCCTTTAGACAGCTTCTTTAGTTTGACAAATAAACACCAGGGTGATATAATACAAACAATTGATACAGGGGAAAAAATGTTAAGCACATTGAATACAGTTTTTTTTTGTGCAAAATAAGTGTAAAAGAGCCAGAGATTAGGCAGTTCTTACTTTGTGGCTTTACCTGTTCAGTCTTAGAACACTTTTTTTGTGTGCACAAAGCTGCTCACATTTCAGCATTGTTGCCTTCGCATGCGAGAGCAAGACGAAAGGAGTGTGTGAGAGCGTACATGCGCCACATCGACATTCAACCTTGCAACCAGCGAGGTCCCCTGGATCATTTTACATAATTGTTAACGTCCCATAAAGTGTGAAAGAGGTGAAAAGTGGATGTCTGTGTTTGCGTGTGTGAGTGCCGACTCACCGCGTGTCGGCTGTGCAGTTTCTCCACAAGGGTGTAGTCCGTGCCTTTCGGGAAGCGACTCTCCTCGTTGATAAGAGCCAACATGCCCAGTTTCTGAAAGACAAGGTGAAAGACACACTGCCGTCTTTATGCGATCAGTCAACATGCAAACCCTGACAGACATCAGCCTTGAGCCACTGAGAACTAACTTTGTTTTTTTGTTGTTGTTATTTTTAAGCGCAGAAATTTTATTGATGTATCTTTCAGGTGAATACTGTTTTAAGATCGATGGTCAATACTTGAGCCACAGAGAACTCAAGGGGGCTAGCTCAATTGTTATATAAGGGGCAGTGCAATGTTGCACTCAGCACTTTTTTTTTAGGTTGGGTGCCAGTGTATCTGTATCTTAATTTAAGTATTTATTTTGAACATGCAAATGAAATAAGATGCAAATTGATTTGCCTCTTTTCCTATAATAAAGTATAAAAACAAACAAACAAAAAGCATTTTCAGACATAAATGAAAAGGAGTTAGAAAAAGCTGTTTATCGAATCGCACCATGGAATCATAAAATTACTTGTTCCACTTAACTACCCATTGTGTGAAAAATGGAAAAGAAAAAAAAAAACAGAAGTTAAAACAACGAGAACAAAAAAAGAAAAGCAAGTAGAAGTACTATTGGTTGAACGACTTCATATTGTATCCCAAAATGATCGTCGAGTCGACTAATCGATGACGTCATTGATATATATATTTTTGTCAGTCGAAAACTTGTGCTCACCTCCAAACACAAACTCACTCACTCATTCCCTAGCCATCCTCGGTTGAATGGATGTGCATAGTAGTTGTGCTTTTTTTTATATTTGAGGATAGACTTGACTGTGTTATTGATCTCATTTCTAATAAAATATTTCCATGTTTGAGGCCCCGCTGCTAGTTTGCTGCGGCAGCCGATCACCTGTTGATTTCAGTGAGGCGTCCGTGTTGTGAATGCCACGATTGGACCTCTAGTTATAACCGTCATCTTGGAGTGGTAAAATTGATGCGTCAATGTAGGCTTACAATAACATTTGATCCTCCACTATTGCCTACCTCTGAACCAAGCCAGCCCAGACCATTGAGGGAAAAGGTCAGTTACCTTCTCAATGAGATCCAAACACTCAGCATTGTCCATCCAGTCAATGGCCTCCCACTGGATGCCCTCCCTGTCAGGGCAAAGACCCATAAACAGTCATAAATCAACAAGCAGAGAGACATAATGGTTGCATTGAGCCATGTGAACACGTAATGTAATGAGGCATGAGTGAGCTGCTGGTTCATTCTTCCTCAAGAAGACAACTGCTTGTGACTGTGGGGAAATAAACATACTGTTACCTGTTATATACCAGCTGCTCCAACGAGAAGATGTGCTTGTTGAAATACTCCTGGAGCTTCTCATTGGCATAGTTGATATTGAACTGTTCAAATCGGTTGACCTGCACAGTGAAAGGTATGAAAGAATGTTAGAAAGAAGACTCAAATTACAAGAAAAAAACTTACGTTATGAGAACAAACTAATATTTTTCCGAGGAACAAAACGTTCATTATTACATGAATAATGGAGTGATTTTAACGAGTTAATGTTAAATTTCTTGCTTGTAATTTGGTGAGGTTTCCCTATAATTACAATTTTATTATACTGTACCCTAATTATTTTTCATTTAAAAAAAAAAAAAAAAAATTACAACTTTTTCCCCATAAGATGAACCTCTTTGTCAATTTTCTGTTTTATTTTATCATGAGGGAGTATAGATATATTTTTTTTTAAACCCTCCTGCGTATTATTTTTAGTATAAGGTTCCATATTTTGGCTATTTATACCTCCATAGAGTGACTCTATAACTTGGATTTAGTACAAAAGTATCAATTTAAAAAGAAAACACCTGGGTTTTGTCATACGAGTGTCCAGAAAAGGCCCCTCTGACAGCTTTTTCTAAATTTGGCAAAGACCGCCACCTTTTCTCTGATTGGTTGCCTCAGTGGAGAAGACTCACTTGTGAGAGTACACGTTTGTTATGTTGCTAGCGCTGACTCGGGAACGGAAAGGGAAGGCGGAGATCTTCATTAGGAATGTAGATACGCTGGAGAAATTCAAATCACCTGATTTCTGGCCTCTTGGCAGAAAAACGTCAGGAACTCAGGAATGCGTGGACAATTTTAATTCATATTTCACGTTTACTGAGACACGAAAGAGCCAATATTACATCCCAAATACTAGAAACGGTGGGTTGGGTGAAATATGGCACCTTTAATAATAAATACGAAGAATTTGAAGTTCCCTGTTTTGCCATGTGTGATTTCATTGCGTTTGCTGATGTTTTTGCCAAGGTATCATTTTAGTATCAGTATTGTACTTTATACATGTAGAGTATCGAAGTTAGAATTTTAGTATTGTGACACTACACTATTATTCAATTACATTCTATGTAAAGCATCTGACTGTCCTAAAAAAAATTATTATTAACGTTACATTATATTTTACATCATTCTAGTAATCACTTTTTCACTGAAAATGTTTTTTTTCTTTACAACAACATTCTTATTTTTCATTTTTTTCCTCATATTGTAACTTTAATTTGGTGATATTAGTACGTTTTCAACTATCACATTTTTTAAGTATCGTACTTTTTAAAATCATTTTAGTGTGGCCCTAATACACCATAGAATTGATCACCTCAAAGTTCTCAAATCCGAAGATGTCCAGGATGCCGATGCACTTGAAGTTGTCTTTGCCTTTAATCTTCTGGTTGATCCTCATGATGATCCAGGAGAAACACTGGGAGTACAGTGCCATGGCAACAGAGTCCCGCGAGTCCACGGCCTGCAATGCATGATGCAACATGAGGTTATCGCCAGGTTAGCTGAGGTTAGTTGAGGGTGTGTTGTGTGTTGTGGTCGCTGTGCGGGCAGGATTGTTTGTTTTCACAACAGGCCGCACTGTTTAGTACTTTGAATTGTCCAGTGAGAGTGCACTATTTTGATGCATGAAAAAAAATGCTGACTGTTTGCTGACTGCTCTTTATGGACAATTAAATAACATGCAGGACTGCAAAGTTGTAGCCTCCATGCAGAAAATAGAAAGAGAAAAGCAGAGATGGGCAAATGTCCTGATCAGATTTTTAATCAGGCCTACCCACCATTTACATTATCAAGAATCCTGTAATATATTATTGTATTCATTTAGTAATTTTTCCCTTCAGGTTAGTTCATTAAAATATATTTATTCAGGTTGTTTTATTTTTAAAAAAAATGCAATTGGCTGATAAATAATTAAATAAATTCGCTATAAAATAAATATTTTATTAAAATAAACAATGTTACATATGTTTTGTCATTTACTTATTTAGTTCTCATTAAATAATTGCTTCATTGATTTAATGCAAATGAAAACAAAAACAATTATATACACTGTACATCTAACAATGATTTACATATTTCACTAAATTATTGGTTAATTCTAATTCAATTCATTTATTAATACAATGAAAAAAATCATGATGAATGAATTATTTTATTACTAAAATAAAATGTTTTTCACATTTTCCATGTATTAAGTAATTTTTCTTGTTGTTACTCAATGGATTAATTTAATGTAAATAAAATATTGATAACAAGAAATTACATTTATCAGCGTATTGATGTATCTCACAAATAATTGCTTCATTGATTTAATGCAAATTAAAAAATTCAAATTAAAACAATTACAGTACATATCCTGTATATCTAACAATGATTTATTTCATTAAATGATTGATTAATTAGTTATAATTAAGTTGTTTCAAAATATTTTTTTTTAAATAATGAAGAATATTTTATTATTGAAAATGTTTTTTACATGTATTCATTTTTTAATGTGACGCTGATTCATTTATTGATTAATTTTTTAAAAATTTTACTCTGATTGATTTATTGTAAATACAAAACAGTAAATAAAAAAACAATTACAATATACATTTACAATGTTTTACTTCTTTCATTAATTGTAAAAAAAAAAAAACATGATGGTAATTGAATATAACTTAAATCTCAACTATTTAGTTATAAATTTATATCATTAAAATTGGTTTGTTTCATTGTAAATCTTTACAAAAATGTAAAGATACATCCAATTGTAATTAAATTTACATATTTTCTTGCATTTTAATTCATTCTATTAAATGATTGTTTAATTATTATTAAAAACAAAACAATTATAAAAGAATGAATTACTATTTTATTAATAACAAAATACATTTTCTTTTACATATTTTACATACTATTACACCCACCCCATCTTTTTTTATTTTATTTATTGATTTATTTATTTTTACATCATCTCCAAATGAGTTACCCCATCTGTCAGCTTTAAACATCAAATGCATTCCTTGAGCACAAACGTTGGGCCACCCCTGGTACAAATGTACAGTATGTTGTTGTTGAGTCCAAAATAAAGCAGTAGCAACAATACTTCCCCCCCCATCCATCATGTTTATCACCCCCTGACACTGGAAAAAAAAAAATCTAGTGGCTTCAGGATCTCCGTCATAGCGGCGAGAAGAGAAGAATGGCTGTTTGTCCCGGATGAGGGACAGAGGAGGGGTCTCAGTTTCCCACTCCAGGCGGCCGTAGGTTGGGTGACCCCTGGTTACTATGAGAAGGAGCCTTTCTTACTCGGTCCAGCACTGGAATAATGCTGTCTCTTTTTTTGCGAGGGGCTGCTTCAAGGGGCAGACAGAACAAGCTGCAGCAGGGTGGACAGCACAGTGTCTTTGTCCCTGTTGTCAAATGAGCTCTTTTTGTGGCATGATTAAAAAGATTCCTTTCACATATTTACTGGCATAAGAAGAAGGAGGGGGCTGAAGGTTCGGGCTCATCCCAAAACGGAATGTGGGATGTGTCACAAAGCTCGAAGGCCCCAAAATTGGAGAACTGCGCTTCAAGTCATATGTGTGACTCATGCATGACGTCACATGAGTGAGAAAACTCACACAAACTGTCTGTGGAACTAAGGTTGTAAAATTCCGGGAAATGTTGTAAACTTTCCATGGGAATATATAAGAATAGATGACAATAAAGCAGCAATTTTTACGGTATTTTTCTCGGCAGTCCTACCTGTCCGTTGCAGTTGGATTTTCTCATTCTTTGCAGCAGCATCAAACTAGACTGATGGATTAACACAGGACAGATTCACTAAACTGCTGTACAGAACTGCCTCAACGGCTCCTGTGGCAGGCCGTGCTTCCTCAGCAGTCGCAGGAAGTACATCCTCTGCTGGGCTTTTTTCAGAAGGGTGTTGATGTTGGCCTCCCACTTCAGATCCTGTGAGAGTGTAATTCCCAGCAACTTCAAGGTCTCAGTAGTTGACACAGGGCAGTTGGACGTGAGGGGCAGCTGCAGCAAAGGATCCTGAAGTCCACGATCATCTCTATGGTCTTGAGGGTGTTCAGCTCCAGGTTGTGTTGGTCACACCATGGCACCAACTTCCTGTGGATATGCAGACTCGTCACCGTCTTTGATGAGGCCAATGACTGTGGTGTCATCTGCAAACTTTAGGAGGTAGACAGCTGGGTGCGTTGAAGTGCAGTCGTTTGTGTAGAGAGAAAAGAGCAATGGAGAGAGGACACATCCTTGGTGGACCCCAGTGCTGATTGTGCATGTGGATGAGGTGGTTTCCCCCAGCCTCACCTGGCTGTGTCCTGTCCGTCAGGAAGTTGTAAATCCACTGGCTGATGGCAGAGGAGACGCTGAACTGGAGGAACTTGGAGGAGAAGAGTTCAGGAATTATGGTGTTGTCAACCACCAACAAAACTGCAGGGGGTCCAGCAGGGGTCCTGTGATGCTCTTAAGGTGGTCCAGCACGAGGCATTCAATTCTCATTCACTGCCATAGATGATTATATTTGTCAACTGGAATCCAAATATTTACTGCCACCGAAAAATATATTCAACAAGCACATTTTTCCAATGGGTAGGCGTGGAAGAGGGTCTCACCTAACTCGTCTGTGAAATTCAAGCTTCTACATAACTGTACTGACAAACAGATGCCAGCAGATGGGAGTGTTATATCACTTTGGATTTGAGATCAACACAGCTTTTGAGTATGGGGTGAATCTCGGCTGGTCACATCGATTATGAGGGTAAGAAATGCTAACACATTGGAAGACGGAGTCGAAGTTTAGGGACACTCAAACTGAGTATGTGTATGTATGGTATAAACAAAGTATGTGTCGCGATAGATAGTAGAAAGTGTGTGTCGTCATCGTGAAAAAAGATCATGTACTGAATGGCGAACGGGATGTAAAAAAGTCACTGAGGTTCAACTCAAGCCATGCGGTGAGTCAGCGACGCTCACGGGTAGTTTCTTAGGCCTGGTACCCACATAAGGATTTTTCAAATCTTAGATTTTATTTTAGCTGTGACAGGCCCTACACATTGCGATAAAAAACAGGCATTTAACAATTTTATTCATTATGTGTGTGGTGTGCTCTGATAATCTAAGCACAGAACACCACAAACAGATACTCTGTTCCGCCGCCAATCTCGAAATATCACGTGATCGCACAAAAATTAAGGCTGGCAGACACGTCTGGGTTTGCGCCAATCTTTACAGAGTGTTGCAGAAAGGAATTGGAGGGCGGAAGCGGTGTCGATAAATAAAAAGACTCATCTAGGAAACCCACTTTTATCCAAAAATCCACATTGGGTAAGACATGTTTGTTTTTATTTACAGCCGGTTCGTCTTTCCTCACTAAGGTCGCTTCTTTGATTGGCTACATTCCGTTTCACGTCACAATTCTCGGCGTCATGACTCAGGGAGACGTCTGCTTCCCCACACACATGGAGATTTTTGGTCGTTAAGATTGTCGGCCCCGACCCATTTCGGACCGTATTATCAAGACAAATCTCAAACCTCAGACCTAAGGATAAACATATAGGATAATATTATAAGACATGAGCTAGTCTGGCGTTTGACGTGTTGAGAAGGGACCAAACAGGAAGGGGCAAAAATAGCCGATTGTCTTTTTGTGTGTAACGGGCCTCAGTTGTATATTTGTAAATAAATGATTATTTTTCCATCAAATAAATCATCATTTTGCCCTTTGTTTTATAGTTTGAGGTGTCACAAAAGCAAAAGAATATAAGGGTCAAACTCAAACATACACACATTCAAAAGCAGCAAGTGTCTCACGAATGGTTTTACTCTATGTTGTGATGCATCTAATCTAACCTTAGAAGCAGTACTATGCACTGCAAATTCTGTAGACTGTTGTACAGTACCTGTATTTGATTTGTATGTGGTTGTTCATCTGTTAGTACGTACATTTTTTCTTGAGTTTTTATTACACAATACTTATTGTGATCTATTTTTTTTTATCTCACACTTGACAAATACCCCAAATAAAAAATAAATAAAACTAATACTGAAACTAATAACTAAACTAAAACCAAGCAAATTAAAACTTTAAAAAAACTAACAAATGTGCTCTAAAAAAAACTAATTAAAACTAACTGAATTTAAAAAAGTAAAGTCAAAACAAAATAAAAACTAACTATAACGGCAAATCCAAAACTATTGTAACCCTGGTCCACAGCTAATCAGAGGGCACAAACAAACAATCATACACACTCACATTCACACCTATGGACAATTTTAGAGTATTCAATTAAGATACAATGCAGGTTTTGAGAGTGTGGGAGGAAATTGGCGTATTGTACGTGGAGAAAACCCACGGAGGCACGGGGAGAACATGCAAACTACTCACAGGAAAGCCAGAGCCTGGATTTGAACCCATGACCTCAAAACTGTAAGGTGGATGTACAAACCAGTCCGGTACTGTGCCACCCATCATCAAAATGATCAAAACTAAAATCATTAACTATTTCACTATGTGTTTGGTGAATCGATATAATACTGTATATCACATTTCACTTATAACAGTTAAGAAACATTTCCTTTACAGTTAATGAAGGTTCTATGATTGCAAAAGTAGGTCCGTGGAAGACAATCTCATTTACATTATCTCCTACGGGAAAATGGATAATATAAATAAATGGGACGTCCACCAGCATCCTGCAATGGGTTGTTTTCAACGTTGAAGGTTCTGCTCTATGGTACATTACAATTATTCTAACCTGCTGAAAAAAAATTTGCCCTCATTAATCATAAAATGAAGCATGGATGTATAATGCCAGACATGCTGTGTGTGAATTATTACTGTGTCTGCCACCACAGGAGAAGTCTACAACTTGATTCCCCCCAATCATGAGCTTGATTGTGCTTTTGACTCAGATCACTATCGCCACGGCTTCATTGTGCCGGGAATTTGGTAGACAAAAAGCAGGAAATGGCCAGGAGTCACACAAGCCATGTGCAGGGAGGCACATACGTCGGAGAGAGCAAGAAAGAGCGAGCGACCGCGAGAGAGAGATATATGTGTCATCGAGGTAAGGGGGTAAGAAAAAAAACATGACAAGCTAGTCTCAGGCCCAACGCGAGTGAAGCAGCTGAACGCGACTGAACTGGAGAAAAAATAGTCCGCGACTCACACCTGGCGATTGATCCCTGAACAAATATCATCTCGATGTAATGGAAAAACTGCGACCCCTAGTGGGAAACAACGTTTTGAGCCACCACATACCTGTACAGTGGCGCCTTCTCATGCAAGTTTAATGGGTTACGTGACCATGTTCGTAACTCAAATAATTGCAACCTCATCTCTCAAATCTTCTTTTCCCATTGAAATGAAAGGAAATCCATTCCGGCCTCCCCCCAAAACAACAAAAATGTGTAATTTTTTTTAATGAGGGAAAGTAGCACTCTATAATATTGTTTATTGTAAAGAAAAGTAAACAATGTTCGCCACATTTTTTGCTTCAATTCAAGGGGCATTTTGCTGCTCCTTCTGGTGCGCGTGGCTTGGCCACCCGGGGGCAGTATAATATAAACACACAGATATACTGTACACAGAGCCAGTCTCAGCTCCTCAGTAAACCGTGGTAATATTAGTGGTTCTTTGAAAAGGACATGTGATCTTTGTACATGTGTTGCTCCATAGTTTGTATTCAAATATCCGTTGTTTAAATGGGTATAACACCGCGACACCAATGCTGTTCGTTAGCCCAACTATGAGGTTCTGTATCGTCTGTTAGCAATAAGCTAGCAGACTTAATAACAAACTTATGTGGTTGCTTTAAATACACAATGTGTAATTCTCTTTGTTGTATGTTTAGTTTGACAGTAAACTTCAACTGGGAGTGGCAATAAATAGCTTGAAGCCTGTTTTTTGAAGAATTGTTCACTAATTTGCTGAAGTGCTGCTTATTGTGAAGTGAGTTGAGTTGAGTTCACTGCCACCATACAGCACTTGTATCTCAAGTCTGTGCTTGCAAATCTAAGCAAAAAATCAGCCAAACAATGAATGGCTCGTATCTCAAAAAAGGTATTCGTAAGTCGGGTCAATCGCATCTCAAGATACCACTACAGTATATTGTATATACTGTATTGGTACGACTTGGTGGCGGCCGGCTGAATCTCGCTTCGTTCCTGGATATGTACATTTGTTGTGAGGGATGTTACAGCACTGTTCAACTACGAATCAAATTTCAAATCGCAGCAATACTAGATGCCGAGAGTCTGCCATTCGTGGAAACTAGTCGCAGATCCCTGCACACTGTGTGAAAGTTCAGTGTCGTTCGGCCGCGTCGCTCTGTGTTGGGCGGGCCTTAGACGTCAAGTCAAGACAGAAGCAATGTGGGACTGAATGACGGATCCCACTAAAGTTTGGGCAGAGAGGGGGGTATGTCGCTGTGGAGATTGGTCTGAAAGGGTTGTTACCTGCTCCACGGTGAGGGGGGAGCAGATCTCCTCTCCTCTGAGGATCATGGAGCGCTGGGTCAACACCTCAGACAGTTGGAAGGAATCCAAGCCAAGCAGCTCACTCACGTTACTGACAACTGAAAGCACACATGCATATGCAGTACATATATAAGTATTTAAATAGCACATACAGTGGTACCTTGACTTACAAGTTCAATTTATTCCTTGACGAAGTTTGTAACTTAATTTACTTGTATATCAAAATAATGTTGTTTTTTTGTTTTTTTAAATTGACCCATGCTTGAGTCCTGTGAATTATGCCCAGCAACAAGTGGCCCAGTGAAAGTTTATCTTGACCAGGGGAAATCTATTGATGTTATTATTAGCTGACACGTTTTATGATGATGAGTCTCTCTACCTGTCTAAGTAGTGGTTAACGTGGGTGTTTGGAAAAGAGGTAAGGCAGTGAAGAAAAGAGAATGGCACTCATGTTTCAGCCTGTTGAGGACTGTTTCTACCGTGTCAATCAAACTCAGAGGCAGGAAGCAGACAAATCCAAATTACTAGTATCAAGTTATGAAATAAAATTCCTAAACCCTCTAGGCTCTTTGCTGGCCATCTGTGTTCACCTTACTTTTTTTTCTTTTCTTTTTTTTTTATCCATTTTAGTTATCTTAAGTCAAGGGTATGGATGTTTGCCAGAATTTGTAATTTAACAACGTCACTTCTTAAATAAATTAATAATATATTGTTTACATGAAATTGTACCTTTTGGCTCTGCCGTAAACCACTTTTGGCTAACTGAAACACATGAAATCTACACTTTAAATTTTTGGGGGAGAACCTATCTAATATTAATTGAACATCTCTCTAATACTATTGATGAGCATCATGTAAAGGTGGTTTGTTTGTGTTGATTAATTAAACTACTGAATACAGTCAGGCGGCACGGTGGCCGACTGGTTAGAGCGTCAGCCTCACAGTTCTGAGGTGCGGGGTTCAATCCCTGTCGCCTCCTGTGTGGAGTTTGCATGTTCTCCCCGTGCCTGCGTGGGTTTTCTCCGGGCACTCCGGTTTCCTCCCACATCCCAAAAACATGCATTAATTGGAGACTCTAAATTGCCCGTAGGCATGACTGTGAGTGCGAATGGTTGTTTGTTTCTATGTGCCCTGCGATTGGCTGGCAACCAGTTCAGGGTGTACCCCGCCTCCTGCCCGATGACAGCTGGGATAGGCTCCAGCACGCCCGCGACCCTAGTGAGGAGAAGCGGCTCAGAAAATGGATGGATGGATGGATGAATACAGTCATTCAGGCAGCACGGTGGATGACTGGTGAGAGCGTCTGCCTCACAGTTCTGAGGACTGGGGTTCCCGTAGGTTTGAATGGTTGTTTGTTTATATGTGCCCTGCGATTGGCTGGCAACCAGTTCAGGGTGTACCCCGCCTCCTGCCCGAAGATAGCTGGGATAGGCTCCAGCACGCCCGCGACCCTAGTGAGGAGAAGCGGCTCAGAAAATGGATGGATGGATGGAATACGGTTATTCATGTGACATGGGTTCCTTATTGTCTACATGCGAGATGTATGGCGTTAATACTTTATGATCAGCACCATTTTAAGTGCTCTGCTGCCATCTTGTGGCATCTATATGCAAAACCCCTTTTGCAGGGGAGGCAGGTGGAGTGTCAATTATTCGCAGTTTCGCTATTTGCGCCAGGCTTAGTGGTACTTACTACGTGTGTATAAAAATGTTAGTTTTACAACCAGCGCATTTTATTTTGTAAACAAACTGGAATTTCAAGGGTAGAAAACCTAAAAATTAATGGCTATTTTCTACTAATAAGATTGTATGGTTGCTTGTTAAAAACCTTATGCAGTAAAATAAGCACCAAAAAAACCATTTGAAAAATGATTTGATTATATCTGTACGTGGCCAAATATGGCCACGAATAAGCTGAAAAGTGGTTGGTTAAAAAATATTGGAAAATTCTTTGAAAATGGGATGATGTCATTGTTGACTCGACGTGGATGAGTGAACTCATCTGGCACACGGTGAGTGCTACTCCTGCTCTCTTACCTCCTTTGGACATGATCTGAGCTCCGCCCGCGGTCATAAATTCAATGTTTCCCATCTGGAGGACGGCAGACAGCAACTTGAACACATCTCGGATCTCCTCCTCCCTGAAGTCCATCACTTGCAGCGCCGCCTGCATTACAACACATACATTAAATGCTACGATACAATCAAAAATTTACATTACAGTGTCCCCCCACATATTCTTGAGTGTCAGACACCTATTGAACACATTCATTGATTATTTTATTTACTTATCCGCCGTTATTCACTGAAAAACCCGCATAGTCCCCGTTTTGTGCACTTTATGAAATGCCCTGAGATCCTAAGAGATGGTGCCAACACCCTGTCAAATATAATAGTAGTGTTGATGGTATTGTGTGGCATCTCAGTGCCAAGGAACTATGCTGCAGTAAGAGGAGGAGCTTCAATTAGACAGACCTGGGTAGTAGCGAGATAGTGCTTTGGAATCATGTTGAGTCATGTAATGTTGTAGGACTATAATCCATCCATCCATCCATTTTCTGAGCCGCTTCTCCTCACTAGGGTCGCAGGTGTGCTGGAGCCCAACCCAGGCATCATCGGGCAGGAGGCGGGGTACACCCTGAACAATCGCAGGGCACATACAAACAAACAACCATTCGCACTCACATTCACACCTATGGGGAATTTAGAGTTGTGAATTAACCTACCATGCATGTTTTTGGGATGTGGGAGGAAACTGGAGTGCCTGGAGAAAACCCACGCAGGCACGGGGAGAACATGCAAACTCCACACAGGCGGGGCTGGGGATTGAACCCTGGTACTCAGAACTGTGAGGCAGACGCTCTAACCAGTTGTTCACCGTGCCACCAGGACTATCATTTTTATTATTATAATTATTAATATCATGATATCATAATATAATTCATAGAAATAAACCACTTTACATATACATTTTTAAAACTACAATTTATTTTATTACATAAGTATGTAATTAAAGTAAATATTCAAGTATTATTAATATGCATGAAATACTATTATATTATTAAAACAAAATATTTTACATACACAATTTTTTTTTTAAACTTTATCTGGCCCATTTGGCCGTTACAGAAAATAAAAAAAACAACTTGCCCCTCCACCACAAATGCCCATGTTACAACACAAAGTATTGTAGTGCCCCCTGGTGGTGATACATGACGCTCTCGCTCTCTCTCTCTCTCTCTCTCTCTCTCTCTCTCTCCCCCTCTCCCTCTCCCTCTCTCTCTCCTCCCCCTCCCTCCCTCCCGGTTGCTTACTGACCATGACGCTGTCAAAAAGCTGCTTGTCATCCAGGCTGCTGTCCTGCATGCAGCCTGACTGGCTCAAGTAGTGATAGGACTCAGGACCCTCAGACAGCAAATACATATCTGCAACAAAAGACCGATTGGAGTCTCGATGCTTTACAAGTAGAACACATCATTTGCTTGGTTTAATGACAGAGAAATACAGATGCATCTGAATATATTATAATGTGGTAGAAAAGCTAATTATTTCTACCTTGGTATCATGCATTTTTACAAAGTATGTTTTTGCTTCTACCCATATGATCAAACATGAAGTATTATCTGTATTTTGTTAGTTTTTTCAAGTAATTATTCTGAAGCACTTTATTTGAACGCATAATACTTTTTTATTTACTTGCTCTTATTGTGAAATTCACAGCCCTACTTTTATTTAGTAAATGAGAAAAAACACACAGTGGTGCTCATATGTTTGATTACCCAGGCAGAATTTGTAAGAGGTGTACAATTCTTTAAAGAAAACATGAAGGACCAGGCGAAACACATTTAATTTCATTTAAATGGGATTCAAATTAAACTGTCAAGCATTTCAGTAAAGCATTATCATTAAACAAAACATAACCATAAAGAAATTAATAATGGTTGTTGTTCAGTCATCAGTCGTATTTAAAAAAAAAAATAAATAATAATAATAATATTTCACTAATTCTGCCTGGGTATGTAAACCTATGAGCACAATATATATATATTGCATATATGCAGTCATATGTACCCCTGTCACATTGGAATGAAAGTGTAGGCTACACATTTTTAACCTCTAGAATGAAAGTGTACAACTTTTTCATAACCTCTAGATGGCGGCATACATTCATAGAATGAGAGTCTTTCATTTTCTCCTATGCCTATGTATAATGCAAACTATTGTCTTTTGACCATTTTTGGGGGGGGAAATGCATCTTATACACGAGAAAGTACGGTACACTACCTAATTTCCATTGAAAACAATTATTTTGATGGTTCCTGTTTTGAAGTCTTCCACTGTATTCTAATGTATTGGGCTGCGCCTGTATGTCCTTTTAAAGTGCAAAAGCTCCAACCTTTGTGGTCTTTGTCAGTCCCTGCGATCAGAGCGTAGAAAATGTGGTAGTTTCGTTCTCCAGGATTTTGACGCACCACTCGGTTCTTGAGAAGAGAGAGCACATTATGATGACATTATCTAATCAAATGTTCTCATCAGATATCTTATTTCTTGGATTCCTGGTAAATGCAGGAAGAGGATTTCAACACCGACCAACCTTTTCCAGCAAATCTGATAGGTGAAAGTCAAGGAGAATAACAAAAACATGCTTATTCTGAGTAAAATACAAAGACACTTCAGAATACCAACCCATTTAATTTGATCCAATACAATATTCATTTGTTAAATTCTTGAAAAATATATCTTGAATGCTCCAAAGTTGAAATGTGTTATTTATTGTTGTGTTTGTAATAGTTTTTAGAGCATTGAGCATAACTGATGTTATTCTGCCCCAAAAAATTTAATATTTATTGATCTCCTCACTTTTTTGTTCCTCTAAAAGTTCCACATTTCTCAAATCAAACCATTCCAATGTCTATTCTTTTCAGCCGATTCAGGATACATTAGGAACTATTTTTCACTATCAAAAAGTTACCTCACAATTTCACATTTCCAATGAAAACATCCCAATGAAATGAGGGATACATTTTCAAAATTTAACTCATCTCATCCATCTTATTTTTCTTATTCAAACTGTTTGAATTTGTGACAAATTGGAAGTTTTCTAAAAACCTTTCAATATTCCACATTTCACATGACAACATTCCCAAATTGTATTGACCTCCTCCTTCCGTATTTCTCAGATTCAAACCATTCCAACTACCTATATTAATTACCATTATATTATACTTCCCGGTTTTTAATTTTGCAATATTCTTTTCTGTACAATATTTTACCATTTCAATTAATTCTACACCAATTTAGTACAGCATAAAAATTTCAGCATTTACATGCCATTTATACAGAAATTTCATTTGTTTTTTAAATTTTGTTACATTACTGAGCTACATGAAATGGGCAAAAACATTTGTTACTTTTATGAACAGTGATATAGTGGATTCATCTTTACGTACTGTATCTCTGCACTCAGAACACGGGTCCGTTGTATTTATTTTTTTGATTTTGATGAAGTTATGGTATGTATACAGAATCATAAACAATTGGAGGCTGACTTGTGAGAAACATTGTGGACACATGACCACCCATTTCCAGTTGTCTTGGTCTTTTTCTCATTTTGAGTTTACATTAATCTTGTTCATGTCTAATATAATACTGTTGAAGGATACAATCAATGATGCAGCCTCCCTGGATGTTTCCATTCTGGGAGAAGTGAAGCTGTATGAACTTTCCGAAGCGACTGGAGTTGTTGTTGTACACCGTCTTTGCATTCCCGAACGCTTCCATGATGGGACTGATGGGACAAATCATCGCAAACATTACTTTACCAGTGGAAGATTCTGAATATTTTACAATAATATTCTTAAATATGTCACATTCTGGGCACTTTCTAGGTATACTTTTAGCAGAATACTGTGTACAAATATCTCCACATTTTAAAGGTGAGTATAAGCGGTACAGAAAATGGATAGATGGATCGTTGTTAGTGTATAAAGCAGGACTTAAAAAAATTAAAGGTTGGCTCTTTATAGGGAACCTAAATATACAAACCCCAATTCCTTTGACGTTTGCATAATCCTGACTGAAACAAATACAGCGGTACTTTGACTTAAGAGTGCCCCAACGAGCCGTCGCTTGGCTGGTTTTTCGCTTTGTGTTGCGAGCCAAAATTTGAGATACGAGCAAGCTTCGGATTCACCGTTGCTCAAGTGAAGTATGAAAAAATGGAGCAACTATGGTAGAGTGGTGCCTTGCGATAAGAGTTGAATTTGTTCCATTCTCAAATCATCTTTCCCTATTGAAATGAGTGTAAATGCCATTAATCTGTACTAGCCTACCAAAATGTTTTTAATGTTTTTAAAAAGAAAAAAAGCACACTATAATATTGTACTTCTTTAAAAATATATACAGTAGTGACATAAGGAAGTACAATGTAAAGAATTACACAATTTTTTATTTACATTTTTTTTTTGTGCTTCAATTCAATGGCCAATTCAATTCAATGCTCCTTTACGCCACCTGCGGGCAGTATAATACAGACATCAATATGCATGGAGATAAGTCTCAGCTCCTCAGCAATCTGCCGCAATATTTGTGAGCATTGTTCTATTGTCTGTCTACATGAGTAGAAATATCCGTTGCTTAAAGGGTTATAACACCGTGACCCTGATGCTATTCAAAAGCCCGTCTGCAGCGTTCTTTGGGGGTTTTTTTGCATCGTTTGTTAGCATTAAGCTTAACTGACTTTATTAAGGAAAAGTTACTGTATGTAGTTTAAATACACAGTGTAATTCTCTCTGTTTTATGTTCAGTTTGACAGTAAACTTCAGCAGCTTGAAGCCTTGTTTTTGAAGAATTGTTCATTCGGTGCCAAACTGCTTATTCTGTGAGTTGAGTTCACTGCCAAAACTTTGAAGTCGGGTCACTTGTACCTCAAGGCACTGTTTTTAAGATAGGAAAACATTTATATTAAAGCTTGAATACCTTTCCGTTAAGTTACCCTAAATTACAATTAACTCCCATTGAATGCTTCCAATTTGCAATATTTCGAAAATCCCCCAGTTTAACTTCCAGTGGAAATTCCCCAGTGTTTATGGAAAGTTGACATCCAATTTACATTTTTTACCCTAGTATTTCCCATTTCCATTTAATTCTAGTACATTTGTACCTGCTTTGGATGAGGGCCTGCTCCACCCTGGTGGTCCTCTCCGATGGCGGCGTACCTGCCGACTTCTGGCTCATCACTGAGAGGAACTTGAGCAGCAACTTGGTGCTCTCCGTCTTCCCGGCACCGCTCTCCCCGCTGACAAGATTCGGAGTCAGACACATTATCAACACTTAGCTCCCAGTCAAGTAGTTAATGAATAAGCAGCGCTGTTTTCTCTGTCTTTACCTAATGAGCACACATTGGCTGTCATGTCTCTTCCACAGGCAGCGGTAACACTCGTTGGCGACTGCGAATATATGAGGGGGGAGCTCCCCCATCTGGTGTTTGCTGTATAAATCCACTGAGGCACCGTCGTACAGGTCCGTGATCTGCTTGTAGGGATTTACAGCTGCCAGTATCGAACCTATGTTGGTCTAAGGATGGTGAATGAAGAGGCAATAAGGATGAAATAACAACTTACGGAAGGAAAAGAAGTACTTATTTTGTACACCTGCACAATCTAATCAGATCAAATGTAAGAGCTATATAAAAGCTTTTTAGACTGTTTCTATGTGCGCTGCGATTGGCTGGCGACCAGTTCAGGGTATACCCCGCCTCTCGCCCGAAGATAGCTTGGATAGGCTCCAGCATGCCCGCGACCCTAGTGAGGATAAGCGGTACAGAAAATGGTTGGATGGATGGAGTACAATTAAACAGACCATAATACAGTGAACCTCTGTTATATTGTGGCTCATAATTTAGTGTTCTCAAAAAGAACTGGTTTTCAAGTCCCATCCCTACCTGTGAGTATTGTTGTATACTCTGTTTGTATGTCTTGCTGCTCCATTTGTGTTAAAGTAGCAGTTCTTTGAAGGTTAATAATTACCGGTACTGTAACATCTCTGGTACATTCCTTTAGCTATGGCGTTTCCCATTAAAATTTAGCATTAAGCAAAATTACAGTATATGGTTTGGGTCAACATTTTGGTGTTTAAATATTCAATGTTTACTTCTGTTTCATTTATTATGTGTCAGTTTTACTCCACTTGGAGTGACAAATGAACAGTTTGAAGCATGCAAACCTTTTATTTGGAGAACTGTGAGAGTGAGAGAGTGAGAACAGGCGCTGAGGAATCCTTAAAAAAGGAATTTTAATAGGTTTGTGTGTACTTTAATGAGTTTAATTGTGTTTAAAGTGTGTGGGAGGGATAGAACTAAATTCTATATTGCAGATTTTTACCTATTGCTGGTGGGTCTGCAATGTATCCCCCGCAAAAAAACAGGGGTTCACTGTAATACACATATTGTTGAATTAATACATCTCTGACAGTAAGAATCAAAACTTCCTTCAAATAAGATTGTTTTATATATATAAATCTCTTTTATTGGATAATTTTAGATTATGTGCTGGTCATTGAAGGTAGATTCAATGGCCTAATTTGACTTCCTTCAAAAACTGGTAATAGATTTGGATCCAGCCCACTGTTCCCACTGGGGTTAAGCGCTTTAGGGAAAAGTGCCTCGTGAATTGTGTTTGTAGGTCATAATTCCAGGATAACACACACAAAATATACAGTTCTTGGATTGTTGTGTTAAAAGAGGTTTAAAAAGCTGGAAGTAGGGCTCAGAATACGGCTAACTATATTCGAAAGTCAAAGTCTTTTGTTGCTGTGCAGAAACTTAAACAGAGATCCATTAGTTCTGCCTTCAACTGCACTGCATTATTAATAGACACCAATAATAAAAGCATACATAAATAGAAACTGCTTAGGTGGATTCCCATTGTAAAATGGAAGTAACAATTCTTAGTTGAACAATCCCACGAAAGCAGCATGTCTCGCGCTACCCATACACATCGCTATTTCAGGAAATGTAGTATTCCGGTAATCTTTTAATCATGGTTACAAGAAAACAAAAGACTTGTGAATCTTCTTGCCTTTATGTTGATTGACCTAGAATTTGTTAGCCTTTTCATTTTCAACTTATTGTCACAATATCGATAAAAAATAACAATGTGCTTGCTAAAACGGGTGTTTTGTCTTTATGTCTGTGTAGATTCTCAGTCATCCAGGTCATGGTAACCCTCAAAGGCTGAATCAAGGCAACTGGACTCGTTCTTGTTTTCCGAAAATGTAAAAAAAAATGACTTAGGCAGTTATGCTATTAGGCTAACAGTTTACAACGTAAACTTTAATGCAGTATTTGTTCCATGAAATTCTATTAATTTATTGTCACTGTATCTATTCTCTTTAGTTTGAAGCATTTGTCTTGGCTGCACTGCTTCCTAGGTGTACGCGGATGTTAGCTTTTTTGTCCAGTTCCTTTAATCAATCAGAGTTCAAATTCTAGCTGGCTGATAATAACGTCAGCATTTTTCCATCCTCCAATTGGTTGGTCAAAGTAAAACAGTTCAACCAATTTCGACTGTCGATCTGCACACATGAATACCTCTAATAATCAGGATCTCTGGTGAGTTTGATGCATTTTATCTAAAAAAAATAAAATAAAAAGTTTTCAGGTTTTTTTATAAATGTTTTAAGATAAATATTGATTCTAAATTCCTCCAGATGATGTATCTCACACAGTTGTATGCTGTTATATTACGTTATATTGATGGTTTCTATAACTGCTACTTAATAATGGTGGTGGTATTAGGAGATGGATTGTCAGGCAAGACCCTTATTGAAGGCTCAGGTACCAAATACAGGGCACGCCACTGTGTCTAGACAACACCAGGGAAACCACAATGGAGCCTACTGTGCGTGTTCAAACAAGCTTCCTTACATAGATGTTGTCTCTCTGGTAGCGCAGAAAGAGGTTGTGCATGATGGCAGCTTCGTGGAGCTCTGCCAGTGTGGACATGTCCTCCACTCCATGGACGCAGCTGGGGTGCATTGGGTACGCCGTGTCCTTGCTTAGCTCTGCCTTCTGCAGGTGGATCACCTGGAAGCACACAGACACATAACCAGATTTAAAGATGGTGATCTGTGCACGTTGTCCATATTTATTAGAAAAATTTCAAAGCCACGTGTATGCAGTTCACCTCCTCGGGGTATGAGGAGGAGTATACAGCAGGAGTATTGGGCTAGACATGTTGACGCGCACCTAAAGTCTGCCACTATGACCACAGTATGAACTTTCAAGCTTTCACTTTCAAGCAAAGTAAAAGAACAACTGAGTCTAGGACAGGAATTGTTGTTATGAGAAAAGACACAGTTGTGTTCATATGTTTGATTACCTGGGGAGAATTCGTAAGATGGGTACAATTCTTTAAAGAAAACATGAAGGGCCAGGAGAAACACATTTAGTTTTATTTTAATGGGGTTTAAATTAAACTGTCAAGCATTTCAGAAAAGCCTTATCATCAAACAAAACATAACCATAAAGAAATGAATGATGGTTGTTGTTCAGTCAGTTTGCTTCTGGCACTGGTAAGTGTAATGAACAAGAACATAAGGTGGGGGCACGGGTTGAAGGCAAGCGTTGTGTTTTTCCCCCAATGCATTATCACCAGGTCCTCGAGCGTATTCAGTTGTATCCCAGCAGGGAGCAGTCGTCGAGGGTTTAGAAGACTGCAGAGTCATCACAAAAGTTCTTCCCCAGCCTCGCTTGGCCTAGCCTGGCCTCTGTTGCTTTCCCATAACACGGGCACCAATCAAAAATGGGAGGGATTGGAGCGGGATCAAGAAGAAGGTGACGCGCTCGTTTATCGCGCCTTTCATCTTGCTCTATTTCATCTTCTGCCAAGATGGACAAAAATGCCCGCACCTCCTCAGTCGACCACAGAACAAAAGCTGCTATAAGCCTGCCACACACTGTGTGACGTGGTCGAACGCGACTGGAACGGACCACTGTGTACAGTTGCCTACACCCCACGCACATGAGCGATTCACAAGTGGATGGCCGGCGAGCCTGTATAGGCGTTTGATGCTGTTGTTGTGTGATGAGCGCTCCCCTTGACTGACTGGGAGCATTTCATGCCGACACACTGCTTATACAGAGGAAAAGCGGAAGTGGCTGAGGACAACAAGCAGACGTAAAGGGGGAAGGGTGCGCATGAAGGAGGACGCTAAAGGCACGCCCCCAGTAGGTATATAGCGCCGGTCAAGCCAGCCTCCACCCGTAAAGTAGCAATCAAGCCAGCCGCCCCTAATTTTTTTTCATACTAGGCATTAATTAATAAGTCGCCAACTCGCGGCGAAAGCCACCTTCAAAATAAAAGCTTCCCAATAATACGGACGCCAATGCTCTTCGGTTAAGGAATGCAACCAGCAAGGTTAATTTGAATCTTGAGATGCATTAAAACATTTAGTTTATTAGTTTTTGGAGACTTTTATTTTGAACTACAATATCAGATCTTCATCAAACCTCTTTTAGTAGAGTCCTTGGTGGTATGTCACCCAGATCTGGACTTGTCTTGCGATACCAATGGGATTATGTTGGGGTGGCTTTGAATCAGTCGGTAGAACAGGTTCGAATCCCTACAACTGTCCACATGTCGAAGTGTCCTTGGGCAAGACACTGAATCCTAATTTGCTCCCAGTGGGGCTGGCAGCGTCTCGCATGCCAGCAGTTGCCCATTTGTTTATGAATGTGTGTGTGAATGTGAGGCTTTGTAAAGCGCTTTGGGCACGGTGATGATGTAGATAAAGTGCTATATAAGTGCAGTCCATTTACCATTGATTTTTCCTATGATATCAAATAAATTACATTTTTTAATGTATCTTAAGATTCAAATTAACTTTGCTGGTTGCATTCCTTAACCGAAGAGCACTGACGTCCGTATTATTGGGAAGCTTTAATTTTGAAGGTGGCTTTCGCCGCGAGTTGGCGACCTATTACCGTAATGCCTAGTATGAACAAAATTAGGGGCGGCTGGCTAGACTGCTACTTTACGAGTGGAGGTTGGCTTGACCGCAGTCGAAGACGGCACCTACGAAGAGACACGCTTATGAAGCACAGTTTAAACTGCAAGCTATCAGTTACGCGGAGGAACATGAGCTTCGCCAAGTGAAGAAGACGAAGCTGAGAAAAAACAAAAACAAAACGCGGAAACAAGGCGAGGTGGCCCGAGTTGCAAGACCAACTCAAGCAATGGATTAATGAACTCCAACCGCTGGACATCGGTGTAAACGGGGCGTTCAAAGTTGCGAGTGGCGTGGGAGCGATGGATGACAGATGGCGAACACAGCTTTACTAAGACTAGGAGGCATCGCCAGGCGAGTTACGCCACAATTTGTGAATGGATTATGGATGCTTGGGCTAACGTGTCTGCTTGCACTGTTGTTCGAGCTTTCGTAAAAGCCGGCATCATTTCACACGATTGCACTATGTCAGACTACTGCAATACAATCTTGTATTCCGATACCACCACATCCCATCTTTTACGATCACTGGGCTTTATCTTGTCAAATCAAACGGGACCTTATACACTCGTTACCATGGCGACGACACCGAGACGCGTGTATTATAAAAACTAAATGGGGAAAAATGTGTGCTGGTGGTCACTGGTGCTCTGGACATTACGTTCACTTAAGGCTTGCTTGAGGTATGTTCACATACTTTTAATACGATACTACGCGCAAGGAGGCAACAAAACCTTACGTAGCCTAGCAAGCTAGTGCTAGCACTAACGGTTGTGCGGAAACAAGCTGACGTTCTGTTGAATCATGCTCTAAAGTTTCGGTGTGTGTGAAGTAATTTAATTACAATAAAGTAATTCAACTACAGTAAGTTAGCTCCCATTATTTCTGTCATGTTGTAATCTTGGTTTGACCTGACTAGACCAGTGATTTCCAACCTTTATGGAGCGAAGGCACATTTTACACAATCACACACATTTACAATTGGAAAAATCTCACGAAACACCAACAAACAAAAATGTCACAAAAAGTAGATACACAGTAATTACTGTATATACTGTACTTCCTGCTATCGAATAGAAGATTTATTTGTTCTGTCTGTCACTATGCCTCACTGGCATAAATAGAGGAACAAAGATACATTATTTCTTGTAAATGAATAATTTTTGGAGCAGTTAAGTAAAATTTGATAATTTCCACACACCTGAAGATTGCTCATGGCAGACTAGTGTGCCTTGGCAGACTGGTTGGGAATCACTGGACTAGAGAAGTATAGTACTCAGTATACAGTACATACAGTATATACAGTAAATGAAAAAGTCATTTAAATAGACACATTGCTCCATCTTGTGATTGGATCGGTGATCGGTTAGCGATTTTTTAAACTCGCCATTCGGTGATCAGCCCCAAAAATCCTGATCGTGTAAAGCTTATAGCAATGTGGTCCTCTGTGAGATTTAAGGTTTTGAGTACAATGACCTTCGGGGAGAAAAGCAGCACGTGTGATGATGTCATCCACCCTGCATATTTACAGGCAGATGAGAGTAAATATCTAACCCTTTTTTTCCTCTTCCTAAACTGACAAATCAATCTAAGAGCTTGAACCACATGAGTCATATCGCATTCAATGAGATCAGTTACTTTGTGTGACTGATGCTATTATCAGTGCCTGGAAAACTGACTCTTAATGGAGGAACATCAGCCACCTCCTTCCAGTTCACTTTGTGTTAACTTTGTGTCCAGCAGGCAATGAAATGCACATTCTTTACATTGTTATATTTTGCACGGGGGAGCAAAAAAATATCAAAAATAAATCCCGGATAACAAACAACTGAGAGGATATTATCAGGTTTCACTGTCAAAACAAATTATGGTATAAAAAAAAAAAAAAAAAAAAAAAAAAAATCAACTGAGGAATGTCTGATCGCATCTGTTTACAGATACTCCATATACACTATCATTTTTACTTTAATTTCAAGTGACCTTTCTTGTGGATCCCCAGTAAACAATGTCGTGTTCAGATTTCACAGCGTAGGCTTTGGGGAGCCTCGGGGAGTTTTTCCACACCTAAAGCATCTGAAAGTGTTGCAGAAAACTGAGCGGGAGTTTCACCGTCCTCCATTTCATTTTAACTGCTTTGATCCTGGGTCATTCTCAGATGATAATTTACTGCGTTCAGAGCCTCAGTAGACCCTCTCAGATTATTAGCACTGTTTGACACCAGGTTGTAGCCTCAGTAGTGTTGACAAGATGAGTGACGTACAAAAAAAAGAAAAAGAGGATTCAAGCTGTTGAATGCCACTCCTAGTTGACGTTTACTGTCAAACTAGGAGAATTACACGTTGTATATTTAAAACATCTACATAGCTTAGCATGTGCATGAACACATTAAGACATTCAATATAATACAGTCATTTATTTTTTATCCTCTGCAAGGAGCTTGAGATGTATATCGTGTACAGACGCCCATGTACAGTATATGCGTCTGTCTTATGCTGCCCCCAGATGGTCAAGGTGGGCAGAAGCACAATGGCCATTCAATTGCTACAAAGTGTGACATTTTAAAAAAAAATCTTATCAGTTCTATTTAATTGACATTTTAAATGTCAAGTACAATACTACAGAGCAGGGATGGGAAAATGGTGGCCCACACTCTTGAGTGGTCCCTCAATTAATTTTGGAACATTATAACAATGCTTCCTACCACCATATATCAGTTTTAAGTTGTAGTTACATAGTTTATCACCAGATGGCAATCATCACTTAGTAGCGCTTACCCAGGTTCTTCTCCATTTGAGAAGAAGACGCTGTCAACCATGATTGATTTTGTAAGTTTGTGGTGCCTCCTGGTAGAGGTGATGGAATATTGTGGCCCCCTCCATTATTTAAGGTGCCTATCCCTGTTTGAGAGTGCTTTTCCTAATTTAAAACACATTACAATCATTTTTGTTGAGTTTTTTTGGGGAGGTTGCAACGGTTTTATGGCATTCGAATTAATTTCAATGGGGAACGGTGATTTAAGTTACGAGCAAGGTCACGGACCAAATGAAACTAGTATCTCAAGACAACACTGTACTGTATACAGTATGCCTTTTGTGTACTGTGCATAGAAAAAGTCTTGCATAGATCGTACTTAGCTCATGAAAAATTTAAGCAAAAACAAAAGCGGTGTATATCTTTTTTGTGAGGCAAAACTGTAAACTAGTTGACAACTGTGTAGTACTAGGACTACGAGTGAAAATTCTACTAGTTAAAATCGAATGCTTCACCAATGCGTCACAGTACATTTACTACGTAGAAGTCAACTAGTACACTGTTTTGCCTGACTAGTAACATACAGTTGTCCTACTAGTATGCCAAAGTTGTCTGACTCGTGCGATGAAATGTCATACAGTAGTGGAAAGCAGTAAGGGAAAAACATTTCTGGTAAGACACATTCTAGTTGTGCACTGAATTATCTTACAAGTGAGGACAAGTGCATAATAGCAACTGGACTTTAAGGTGAATATCAAGGATGTGGAATAAATGTTACAATGGCTTTCCATAAAAATAAAAAACCTCTCCTTCTGTTTGCTGCTCAGTGAAACCACACCCTGCTTCTGCTGCTTTGTTCAGGCAGCTCTACTGAATATTCAAGAAAGAGGTGGGGTCACGCTCACTGGATGGTATGATGGACTCAAGCCATGGAAACAAAATCATGGCTTCTTGTGGGAGATTTTTGAGAGATGGGTGTATTGTGACAGTTTAAGTGTTAAAATGGTAAAAAGATGTTTCAAGCTACACAAAAGCTTTATTTTTTCTAATAAATAAAAAAAATTACTGACAAATCCACCTGACATACAGTAAATGATCGATCCAACGCAGATGCTTGCAATAATGTTTGTGTGAGCGAGCATTCCTATCTCACATAATGGCTCCATTGACCAATAAATATGAAGGGCTATCAAGTGACCTATTTTAAACCTCTGAATGAGACTGAATGTCTGCACTACAACACTTGGGAAAAGCTCATTTGTCACACTTCGAGAAGTAAAGGAAAAACTACAGTATATACAGAATAGAGCAGACAGATCATATGGAAATCTTGGATCTCATTGGACCGAGAAGAACTGTCAGTGTAATTTCATCTTGTTTTTAGAGACTTTTTCTGTGCACAACTTGGCAAGGAAGTAATTTCACTTTTGGAACATACAAACGCACTGTTACGCCTTTCTGTGAAGAGACTCGCCTCCCAAACAGTACTCTCCCTCTGCATGTGTCAATATGTTATCAGAATTGGACAGTTTAGTTTTTTTGTTTGTTTTGTTTTGTTTAGTTTTTTATAAAATCCTTGGTTAACTTCTTGACAGTTAAGAATGTTAAAACGTTATTCATAACCTTTTCTGCACAGTTAGTAAAAAGGAAATCGGTATATACACAATGGACAAAAATAGCTCATCTACGGTTAGGCAAAACTTTAGTAGGACATTAATGATAATAATAATAATAATAATAATAATATTACAGTGGAGCCTTGAGACACAAGTTTAATTTCTACCATGACTACACTCGTAACTCAAAACTCAACTCAAATTGTCTTTCCCAATTGAAAGGAATGGAAATACAGTTAATCCATTCCATCTCCCCTAAAAAAAGTTTTTTTTGTTTTTTTAAACCATGCTTTTTCTCAAGAAAAAAATGCACTCAAACAGTATTGTACTGTATAAAAACACACAGTAATAAGATTTGTTCTCCACATTAACGGCAAACAGAGAATGCGAGCACAAAACACGACTGTACCTAATGTTTTGGCCTTCATTGTTCTTCTCTCAGGTCTATTAATAAAATTAATCATCATCATAACTTTGATTGCATTAAGCATTAATCGTACTCGAGTAAAAAAAAAATCACTGTTGGTGGCTTCCCTATTTTGGCATTTTAACGCCAATTAAGCTGGAAATTGTGCACATTTTTGGTGAGGTGAGTGTGTTCCATGCAAAAATCAATGTTTCAGTATACAACCCCCCCCCCCCCACACACACACACACACACACACACAAAGTCAAATATCATATTACAACACTACTCATGGTATCAAAAATAAATTATGAAATTCACTGTTGGTTAATGTCAGGTAACAGGGCCACTTCCTGTGTCTCTTTGTGTGCGCCCCTCTCAAAATAACAGACACCCTGTTAATCCAGCTGGTGCCATCTGCCCAAATAAAAGACACACACACACACACGAACGCACGCACGCACACACACACACAATACCTCTTAGCTTTTTGTGTACTCTCACCTCATCCCTCTCATTCAGGTCTAAGACAATGACAAATGCTGATGTGACTGTTAATGTGACAGCAGCCAAGTCAGCCTGTTAAAGCCCAGACACACTCCCCTCAGGAAGCTGCAAGGTGAGCACTTAGGCACGGAGCAGCATCGCTGACCTAACTGGTAATGGTATATCACCACCCTGAGGGAGGGGGGGGGGGAGGGGGACAAACACCGCCAGGATACATTTACCAAAACAAGTTCTGACTGACATGGCACCTGCATGTAAAAATAGCAGAGCCCAAAACAGAACCGCTGACAGACATACAGTATGTAATAAGCTAAAATGAGTGGTTTAAAGTTGAAGCCTGCTATCACATTCCTGCTGTTTTACTTGATACATTTTACCAAAGCCACAATTAAAACGCATCATTAAAAAGTAGGCATACCCTAGCTGCGATTTAAATTGACATAAGTGTATTCCATAGCCATACAGTTTTAAACTAATACAAATAGCAAAACAAAAACAAAAAATTACCCATCCATCCATTTTCTATACTGTATACCGTACACTTGATTTTCCTATGAAAGTGTCAAACGAGGCTTCAAACGAGCAAAGTTGAGCCCGTTTTGTTAGAAAAATATCTGCCTTTGCACTTATAAAACATATTCTACATTAATTATAACTATAAAATCTTCTTTTACTGTGAGGATAAGAAAGCATACCTTGTTCCTCACTCTCTTTGATACTACATTATCACTTTTCTATAAGACAAAGCAAGATGTACAGTATGTGGTTTGGGGGGTGGCACCAGTTACATGAGACAGATGATAACTGCCTGTTCATGTGTGTATATCTGAGAAATAGGAGAAATAGAAACACTTCTTAGAAAGCAGCCATCAGGTTGTATTTCAACTCTTTCCTTGTAAGCACATTTTTAACAAATTGTATCTCTCATTATTCTCAACGTGCTTGTCCTGTCACCTGTCTACTAAAGGCTTAATATTTTATGCCTTACATTTGTTTGATTGATTGATAGATAGATACTGTACATGGGCAGCACAGTGGAATTGTGGTTGGCAAGTCTGCCTCACAGCGCTAAAGTTTCTCAATTGTCCTTAAGTGTAAGTATGTGCCCTGCGACTGGCTGGTGCCCATTCCACGGTGTAGGATCATTCAGCTTGGCTTTCCCTCAGCTGGGATAGGCTACAGCTCACCCGCAACTATAGAAAATGCTTGGATGGATGGATGGACGAATGGATGATTAATACAGATCCTTTGACCAACCAAACACTTTCATCATACTTTGTTTTGGCTGCTTTAATACATTCAAGAACAATCTCCTGGTTATTCTCATCTACGCTCCTCCATTTTGTTCCAAAACTAAATATTGTATTTGTAATCTGCTGCTAAAACTGATGTGGAAATGAGGCTCAATGTCTTGATCCTGTGGACAGAAATTGTCTTTGTTACCCGCAGAGTTACTTCCTACGTCACTGCCCAAAAACCTGTAGGTCACTAGACAACAAAGACTAGATGAGAGCGAGAACACACACGAACACTTTTTTTAACCCTATTTTCAAAGCTATTTTTCACGTTCATCATCGCCACACTCTCTCCATTTCCAACTCCGTGTAGCAGGATTTCCTCCAGACACACTGACGTCCATGCAACGGCAAACAGAAAAGGTCGTTCTCCACAGATTTACAAAAAGTGTTGATCCCACAGCAGCTGTGTATGAAAAACGTGTGTGACCTTCCTACATGCACCCCCCCCCCCCCCCCCCCCCCCCCACGCCTCCCACCTCCTTCTAAATGCATGTTAACAAATGCGGGTTTTAGCTAATGTTTATTGTGAAATTTGAGGAAGGGATATCATTAATTTTGTCCATAGACTAATATAGTTAAATAGGTAAACACAAAACTCTAATTGAAATGTTGGGTTATCTTTTCAATGCAGTACAAAGCTATATATGTATTTATGGTGTATCTTCTTACACAGTTATATTCAGGCTATAAGTGCATTGGCATCCACCTGTTCCTGTCGACTGCCAAAATAAGATGTATGTTAGACACTGGGTTCCAATAAATAGTCATACATTCTGGCTGTCGGTTTGACATAAAATGCACAAGATACTGAAACATATAAACAGCTATCTACAGTGAGCCCATGCTATATCGCGGTTCATTGTTCACACCCTCGCTATATTGTAGATTTTAAAGCCATCGCTGTTTGGTCCGCGACCCGACCTCGGATAAGCGGTAGAAAATGAATGAATGGATGGATGGTGTTTAAAGCATGTGTCATGGGCAAAACTATATATAAAAAAAGTCTCTTTATATTGCGGATTTTCTGGAATGTATCTGTGATAAACGGGTTCACTGTAAAACTATAACTATAAAATTGTATAAAGGACATACCTGTTAGAGGAATGTTGGGTTTCTTCAAATTTCAAAACATTTTTGACCCAAGAACACATACCATTTTTGACATTTTTTTTATTGTAAAAGGGCAATCACACTCAACAATTTACATTTTCATACATAATCTGAAGATATTTTGATTAAAAAAAATTCTCCATTTCAGCAATATGTTCCCTTCCGTTTGATAGATTATGATATCATTCAACGTGATAATTTAGCAACAAAGCATTTGCCAACATGCAGATGGATGAAAACATTGACTGTTCCAAAGACTAAAGAGGAGTGGCCTCTTACCTTTCCATAGTCAGTGGTGAAGACCAGGGAAGTGTCATCACAGGAGCTCACAGTGGAGGGGAGGAGATGTTCTTTATGTCTCAGCCACACACGGGAGCCCTGCAACACCATTATTGTATGAGCATCTTAAATCAAGGCTCATTGCAATAACACTGGCTGAGAATTAAATTTCCTTTTTGTAAAATAGAGAAAGGTTGTCTACGTCAACAACAGACATGTCTTGGCCGATGCATTCAAGTTTGGTGCAGATAGCCAACAATGAGTAATTGATTTTCCACTATCGCAGGTACAGTCCACTTTCATTGGAGCCCCGCTTGGCTCCAATGAAAGTGGACTAACTCATAGTGGCAGGCTATATTAAATTAGCTAACACTGATACGTTACCTCGCCCGAAGATAGCTGGGATAGGCTCCAGCACGCCCGCAACCCTAGTGAGGATAAGCGGAACGGAAGATGAATGAATGAATGAATGAATGAAACGTTACCTTTTGTTGGCAATCATAGACATGCTGTTGTAGTACATAATGAACTGTGTGAAATGTTCCCGAGCTTTGGTAATTCGACGCACTCTTTCCTTCTGGCTTGCCCCCATCACGACAACTTATGTCTATACTGAGTAGTGTGTGAGTGCAGTAACATTAGTCTCTGTGGAAAAACACTGCTAAGTTTCGAGGCATAGATTTTGCTTCAACATTTTGGGTAATCAAATTGTTTCAGTTTTTCGATTTATCGTTTCAGCCCTACTTGGCAGCACCCTTGTAAATTTCTAACAACATTCCACATTAGCGGGAAAAAAATGCATTCCAGAACATGGTTCCAGATCTGATTCTAGTTCTAGCCAGTGATATATAAACTACACTAGTGTGTAGTTTATGTATCAGTGTTAGGTTCCTGGACCTCTTAGACATATGAATTAACAATGCGAAGCCCAAACGCAATAACAGGAATCACGAAGTATGAATGTCATTTCCTCAGAGCAAAGGAAGATGCATTTATAGACCTGGCAAGCATCATACAGTGATTACAAGACAATGCTTATGAGATGACTCCATTGGTATTTGTCAGCGTCACAAACAAATGTGCATTTCAGCCTAACACATTGGAACTCAGTGGAAGAATTCAGGGTGATTGCTTCATCATCATTGCTCTAAACCCACATTTTGAGCCATTCAATACTGTCAATAAGCCCAAAGTGGCCCAGGAAACACGGAACAAAAGGGAATTGTGTCCAGCAGAGCATAAAATTGAACAGATCGATATGCATGGATTCAACTTAGAAACCTAATACAAGACAAGGTCACCACTTTTAGACATCAATCCTCATTAACTATTTAAGCAGCAGCAGCCACGTGTGCACAACTCTAATCCACGGGGCAAAACATATTACATCAGGCTTTTTAAAACACAACCTAAGAGTAATTAGTTACATACTATAAATGTACTCTACAGAAGTAGTTGGTCTCTATGGCTTAGTGATGCTGAGAAAATATATCCCCTCCAAAGCTACTTCCATCACAATTCTTCTCCCTAATGATGCACATCTAAAAAGGGCTCTCTCAAACCACCAGGAACAACAGTTTGCCGGGTTGTGTAAATTAGGAAGAGGAGTCTGAGCAGGAAGGAACGAAAGAGGAAGGGTGCACATATGTGATAATGTCTCATTCCCCATTGTGTGTGAAAAGGCAGAAACAACTATTACAGTAACTACAGCACGTGTCGACACATTGACACGGTTTTGATGGGGGACCATGAATGACCGTCTCTGCCTGGTACCAGCTTGTCATGTTTGGCCTACTCAGGGAAAAGCCGCTTCACGCTGCGGTCCAGATTATTAGGATTTATTCCACAGACAATCAGGTGCTCTTATATAACTGGAAATCACAGGGTCACAGGGTTTCAAGCAGAATATTGTTGGTTGCTTCTGCGGACAGAAAAAACATTTGACAAAAGCATTTTAGACTGGGCTTCTTTGAAATGCCAGCAGTCCAACGGCTTCTTGGTTCTTGACATGGAGCTGTCAAAACTGCAGGATATTTGATCGCAGGTTGTTGAAGGGGCAGCTGTTTGATATCAGGTATTCCCCCTAAAAGTTTAGAGTGCAGCAAAAACTAAGTATTAATCTAACAAACAATAGTATAGCCCGACATGACCTTTGACCGTGCCATTAATAATCAACCAGGTTTTTGCTTTGACACAACTTAAATTGTGATGGATGAATGGGAACCATTAGGGCATTGATAAGAAAGCATACCCTTTAGCAGGATTTCCCAAACATTTTTTGCTATAGACCCATATTACAAGATTTACTCTGAACATTGGTGACCCAATAGAATTTTGGCTCCTAACCCTGAGTTTGGGAGACCCTGCTCAATAGTAACACTTCCACACAACTGGTGTTGTACAATTCAGTTATATATCCGAAAATGTCCACTTGAATCATCTAACTTTTAACTGCATCTTCATTGTGGTGTCTTTTAAACTTGTCCAAGCTGGAGTTTCTGTTGTCGCTTGGTTGGTCAACAGATTTATTTGCCTTGTTCCATGTAACAAATCGAACAAACTGAGGAAAAAACAAAAAGTGTCATTTAGAGAAATACCGTGCATTACGACGAAGGAAAGAAGCCACTTTTTCTCATTTCTAGGTACTGTCAACACACTGCACTGTAACAAGTTTCTTGTTTTTCCAACTTTAATAAATTGGCAAATTACATCCTGTCCTACTGCTGCTGACACAGCAATTGTTATCCTGCCAAGAAACAGAAATGAATTACCTCAACAATACCATACCTTAAAGAACTGAACTGAATCTTTGCTTGACGACTACAAAATGTAGGACTACAAAAAGTAGATTGCAATACATGAAAATGTACGCAGTGGCCTTAAGAAACAAATAACTTTTCTAGAGTAATGACTGAAAGATGAACACAAATGCATCTATTCTGAATGACCATTCACATTGTGAATTGTGACAGTACTCTCACTGTAGAACCCTCAAATATTTGCTGTTTGGTTTTAAAGACACTTCAGAAGATAGAGAACAATCTAGGAGTGACTATGGAGCTCAAGATGCATTTGTTCTGATGTTTTTCTTTCTTCATAGCTGCATAAATTTGTGCTTAAAAACAATCTGACGCCGTCTCAGCAACAGATGGTTCTTTCAAAACTCCTCCCTCCTTGTCACTGCCTTCATAAAGAGCCTTGTCACTAAGTCAGGACAAAGGCAGCCACCTCTTACTGACTGAGAAGCTTGGAAGTTAACCAGGCGGAAATATCCCAAACAAAGGCCAGCTGGGACACAATGGGCACATGTCAAAACCAGCCCCACCCATCCAACTTAAATCACATGGTGTGGCCCAGCTGACCATTCTACCTTAAACACCACTTCTTGCACACATTATTGCAATCAAATGGGGTGTAAATCCAAACTCCTGCTTCTGGTCACCAGATGTTGGAATAACCTTTTGCTTCAAATTCTCCATGTTGCATGTCACAGAGCACATGGAGCACTGCAGGGACAGAACTGGTTGATAAGAGTGATGTAACTCCCTGAAGCAGTCGTCATGTTGATATCCCATCATGCGATCACAGGGATGAAGGCTTGGGTTTCTGCAGCTTCTACGGTAACAAGTGATCTGAAGACATGCTAATGAATGCGCCTTAAATATTTTCATGCTTACACAGGACAAGGTGCTGTGGACACGAGCGCGGGTAGTATCAAATGATCAGACCAAAAGTCATGACAAACAAAGCTAATAAATAAATAAATAAATAAATAAGTAAAAGCAATTTAACCAGGAAATACAAGATGATAAGCAGGTTTCTTGGAGTGTAGCTTGGTTCGAATATATGGCTAAGTGAATACAACAGCAAGCAGTGAATGGATGCCTGTCACCAGATGGAGGGGCCATATGCAAAAGAGGTTTTTAACGAAAAACAAATAAATATTAGAAGTTTGGTATGTTTGTTTACATGACAACAGCATTTTGAGGCTGAAATGCAAACATTGTGTCTCAGTGAGTTTAAAATGTACTTTGGCCCTCTCTGCATTATTTACCCCATGGGCGCCAAACATAAAGTCGGCAGGCCAGAACCGGCCCGTCCGATGGTCCAATCCGCCCATGGGGATAGAGAACACATTAACTGAAAATTTTCAATAAAAGTAACTTGTCACTAATTGTGTCCACTGGGGGGGGGGGGGCAAACTGACATCCACTTTACTGACCACTTACCACTTAAAGGACATTCTGAAATTGTGGTTATTCAGAATTTGACACCTGATACTGCTGCACTTGTGAAGGTTAAAAGAAGCCAAGTTTCAGGAGCTAAATAAGCCTACTTCATATAAAATGCTGTAGCACCTTTGCACTACAGTTCTGTGAAAATTAATAACTCCTGTACAAATATTTTAAGACATCAAATACGGCAAAATATCAGTAAACAGCTTCAGTTCAAAATAGGTTAGTTTTGGTGGACCCCATTTGCTTTTTTTCCATGCACCACCACAACTTTTTTTTTTTTTTTTTTTTTTAAATCTAAACATTTGCTCCAACTACCGGATACAAATTCTTTGTGTTTTTAACATTCTTGACCAATAAAGATAATCCTGATTCTGACCACTGCGCCTATACAGGAGGTAAACACTGTGAGGTATCAAACAGTGGATCTGAGTTAAATGCTGATTCCGTGGCAAAGCTAAACCAAATGCCAATACAAAGGTGCAAACCCCCCCCCCCCCCCCCCCCATTTTAAGTGACCCCTTAAGAGTATGAGTGGACAAATGTGCAGACTCTAGGGCATTAGATGACTGACCAGCCTGTAAAAGGGTCAAAAAGCAAATTGGTTCTTGTATGATTGTCCATTAAAAAGCCAACGTGACAATTCTCAAAGGGCTACATCAACAAGACAATGGGTTAAGTTTCCTTATGTTAGATCATTCTGACATGAAAACTGGTTCTTGCATGAGTGTCCATTAAAAAGCCAATATGACAATTCCCAAAGCGCTACATCCACAAGACAACACGATAAGATTCCTTTCTTTAGAGCATTCTGACACGTGACTGACGCAACCCTGACCCTAAGGCTGAAGCAAAACGTATTTGTAATTTTTTTCTTTAAACGCCTTGACAACAAGTCATGTTTTCAGACTTTCATAATGGTAAATTATAATTTTAGTACAAATTGCCTGTAGACTACATTTTAAAAATCTGAAAACAATTGCTGGATGGATGGAATGTAGGGTTTTGTCACTTGTTTCATGAGTAGGAACCCAGGCCAAATTCAAGGTTTTCACCCAAATCTCGAGAACGCTGAGTGAGTGTACCACACACAGAGGTGAGATTAAACAAGTAGGCTAAGTTTGCCTGGGATGGGAATCTGGGCAAAAGGTCCTTCCAGGTCTTCCAGGCCACAAATCTTCCAGATGGGTTGAGAGGTTTACTTTCGCCACAAATGGATCAACCCATTGCGGAGGTAACACCTAATAATGTATTTTTCAACATTCTGACTCTCCACTAAATTAATTAATAAGGAAATATTAATGGTGGTGCCTTGAGATACAAGTTTAATTTGTTTTCTGACCACGTTCTTAACTCAAAACATTTGCGTCTCACATTATCTTTCCCCAATGAAATGATGGAAATTCCTTTAATCCGTTCAAGCCCTACCCCCAAAATTGTGTTTTTTAATGAGAAAAATAGTTATTATTATTAAATATTATTATTATTATTATAGAAACATACACTAATGACATACTGGAATTAAATAAAATGGAAAAAAATAATCTAGTGTGTGCACCTTGGCTACCTGGGGGCAGTATAAGAAGACAAGACATGAGGATACACTGTACATGGAGACTGTCAGCTTCTCAGTACAGCAGTAATATTAGTCATTCTTTGCAGAGGATGAAGAATATGCCTGTAAGTATTGATATATTGTTTGTCTACATGTGTTGATATATTGTTTGTCTCCATGTATTGCTGCACCATTTGTGTTCAAATATCCACTGCTTAAAGGGTTATAACACCGCCACATAGATGCTAATCGATAGCCTGTGCCTTTTGCCGTTTCCCATTATATGTTAGCACACAAATAGCCACACCCACACACAGAGATGCTCACAATGAACTACCGTAATTCCAGCTCCTAAAACCACTCACTAGGCCATGCCCCTTAAAGGCACACATCCAAGACACAAAAACTACAGTATGTAGAGTAATTACACTTCATGAAACCGGTTAATTTCTTCACATTCTGTTTTATACAATAAAATGCTAATGTTCTTTATCAAAAAAAGAGGTAACAAAAAATATTGCTATTTTTGAGTAAATTAAGTTACAAGCTTGGTAACGCAATGATTTAAACTCGTAAATTAAGATATTGCTGTATTAATATTCTTACCATATCACATTAGGGACTATTGAGAATTACACAAAATAAATCAGGCTGTCATTGTTTCCAGCATGGCTTACGGGTGGAATGAGGACATGGTGCTTGACCGAGGGGACAACTCAGATGATCAAAATCAACCTCCAGCATCTGTGCAGGGAGACATGAATTAAAGATGATGTAGGAGGCAGCTGATCAGAAATTAGCTAATGGAAGAGGAGGTTCCCCGTGGGGAACAGGGCTTCCCCCTGTCTAAGAGGGGGGCGGGGTGGGGTGTCGGTTGCCGTTCATCATCGGGTCTTAGAAGCTGTCTGCAACCCCCCCCGAGGCCTTAAGGCGGAATGATAGTCTTCATTACATTCATACATAAACCTCAAAATCGTTTTGCTTTAAAGAGATTTGAATCAACATATTAATGAAAATAACTAATAAGAACAAACCAGCAAGTACCTGGAGATTTGTCAGTAGCTGCATGTACATGAGATCGCCCCCACGGGTGCATCCCAGGGGTTAGGAAGCCCTTCCCCCACCACAGTCTGACAGCCGTAAACTACAATGTAATTGACAGTGTGTTGGAGAATAAGACATTTTAAGTCAGTGGAGAGATGGAATGGATTATTATAGAGAGACTATGTTATAGGGCCAAAACTATTACTCAAATAAACCGAACAATTCGATTACAAAAAAATAGAAGCACAATCTCTGCCTCGAAGCTTCCCAGTGATTTTTGGTTTTTTTTCCCCCACACAGACTGTTACTGCAGACTCACACACCGCTCAATGTAGAAATAGGTTGACATAATGGTGGCCAGCCAGGAGGAGACAGTCTGTAAAAGACTGGTGGGAGGGCGTGTGACGTCGGCAAGTCTGTGTGTGAGTGTCTGGGCATGTGGCCTGCGTGAGTGTTCGGTACACGGCTGCTTAAAAAAATAATAATAATAATAATTTATCATCAACTGTGGCTCTCCTTTCCCACCTTTCCTTTCTCTACATTACAGAGAGTACAGTAAGTGTGCTGTAAATAAAAAAAAAAAAAAAGCGATATAGCGGGGAAACAGTACAGCAGTGAGTTTTTTGTTTAGCAGATTTTTTGCTTTAACGTGTGAGCAAAGAATTTTAGAGTTAGATGGTAGCGCTGAACTCAACTCTCTTCACAACAAGCTACAGTTTGGCAGATAATTAACAATTATTCAAAAAAGAGGCTTCCAGCTGTTTAATGCCACTCCCAGTTTACTTTTACTCTAAAAATAAACATAAAACAAAGAGAGTTAAACTTTGTGTATTTAAAACAATCTCACAGCTTTGCTTTAGATAAGACAAGTTACTTTTTACGTGATGAGTCTTACTTCACATTCGACTAGAAATAAGACAAATACTCTTGGTAAGATTTAGAGTTTTTGTAGTGTGACAGCAGATTAAAAACTGCTGTGATCACTCCATGTTTGATTAGACAGCAATATTTGCAGTGGCGACAGTTCTTCTTCTTGCTATCATTTGACTTCAATGCCCTCTGTGCTCATTTGTGGGTATCAGTGGGGTCACACAGCAGGAATACCGGAGATATCTCTGGAATGCGTTTGAGTCAAAGACAGAGTCACCGGACTGTAGGAGGCATTTGAGGCTCACCCGGTGTGGTCAGTGTTAGTGAAGGGTCAGTGGAGCCTAGGGGTCCAGTTACATTGCCTTTGACCTCAGCTCATAACTTGATTGGACCCAAATTAATTGCTTCTGGGGTCCTCAAGTGCTACATGGCTTACAAGTTTGGACATGTTTACATTGCTTAAATAATCCCTTGCCTCATAAAACAATGATAATTATAGAGAATTGGGTTTTCTAAATATGTATGGATATAAGTCTGTGTGATAGATTGATCACCATTTTGTCTGTTGGGACTCTGCAGTTCATTTCCAGTATATAGGGGTTCTTGAGACAGAAGTGACCCGACTTTACTTTTTAAATTGCTTGTTTACAAATGTTGTTTTGTCTCAAGTGTGACATTAAACAACCAAGTAAATTGTTTGCCTGTTCACTTGACTAATTACACTTTATGAAACTATAATTTCAAAGCCAAATAATGGTAGTAAGCAGAGCTGCATTGTTGTTGTTGTCTTTTTGGACAGGGTGGGAGGCCAGGGTAGCACTGGACCCACCAGGTGCCCCCCCCAAGATGCTTGACATATCACGGCACCGCACGTCTTGTCGAAAGCCGTGGCCCAATGGTTAAGATCATCGCCTCCCACCGTGGGGGACCAAGGTTCAAGACCACGACTGGACCATCCGCCAACATCTCCCGGTCTCACGGCTGTGGTGTCCTTGAGCAAGACACTGATACCCCGAAATGCTCTCCGGGCGCTTCAGCTGCCCCCTGCTCCAGTGTTCCACTAACATGTGTATGTGCTCACTGTGATGGGTTAAATGCAGAGAACAAATTTCATGTGCATGCATTCATGTTTATGACAATAAAAGGTGATTCTAAAGGAGCTGTTGGCATTTTGAAATCAGTGACGCCTTTTGACTGCTAAGTCCCTCCTGTACAGTAGTTGGCGCTGTTTACCACAAAGAGTTGTACTCCACATTTATTAGGAAAAGAAGAAGAATCACCACAGAAGAAGAGGATTTGCCCCAGAGCCGGTCTACGTCATGACCTCATCCTAAAGTAAGTTTTACGGGGGTGTCCTAATGAATCACTGTTTAAAATCACTTTTGTGTTCAGATAGGAGATCGTTTTGCTAGAAGCCACGGGTATAAAGCTAAAGTTAGCATTAAGTTACAGTGCAGTGTGCCAGTCTCTCTCACCCGCTGGCAAACACAAACACGAGCACATGGACAAGTTACAGCTCATGGCGTCTACACATGACCAGTGTCAGCTTCCAACAGCCACACCACATTAAGCTGTACATTTAATTCTGGTTGCTGCTTATATTGACGTGTTTCTCCAATGATTTTAGAGGAATGAATCTAGCAGACAATCGGCCAGATAGCTGTTTCATGGTCTGTTGGCTTAAAAGAAATATAACGTGAAGGAGGCTGGGGGATTATCCTTCACGTTTTGCCCTTTGTTATGTCTCTAAACTGTTGGTATACTGATGTGTGTTCTCTGTCAATTGACTGTCTGTTGTCGTACGAGAGCGACTCCAACTACCGGAGACAAATTCCTTGTGTGTTTTTTGGACATACTTAGCAAATAAAGATGTTTCTGATTCTGATGTTTGTTTAAAAGCTTTAATACTGATACCGCTACAGTGTCAAAAGTGTTGCTGTTGCCCCCTTCTATGCAGCATCTTATTTCATGCATAATCTATTACACAACAGGCTAGCTAAAAACACTTTTAAGACAAACTAGTGGAGTGCTTTCAAAGAAAATGTCAGGAGTTGAGGGCATCACAAAAGTGCTGTTAATTAGCTTCACAAGTGTAACTTTTTTAAAAAGCATAATTACTGTAATTCAAGTTAATGCTGCCTTTATATTTCAGTTTGATTTCTGAAATTTCACCAGTATCACCAATTTAGCTTGTTTAAAATGGGTATAGCCTACCTGTAATTCAAGTGAAATCTGTCTTTTTATGCAAGTATTTTGTCTGCTTTATTTTATTGGTTGATTCAAGAAGTTTTTTTTTCAGCTATAATAAAAGAAGTCTGCCTTTTTATTCATAAAACCTGTGCCTTTTTATTTTATTTTTATTTACCGTTTTCATGTTTTCAACTGTGCATAAAGGCTTTTTTCTATTACTGGGCTATTTTTTGGTGAAATAAATTTGAGTTGCTAAAGAATGTCAAAAATGTCGGTTGCAACTTAATGACTAAGTTAAATTTTGGCTCCTGAGGCAAAACCAGTTGGGAACCACTGAGTCGCTGAAAGTGTGAATATGAAACTTACATCTACAGTGGTCTATTTCCCCTGACATTTTTTAGGCTTGAAGTGGGGATTTGATCACATTGTGCAATTGTAAGTGTTGCTAACAGTTACAAAACTGGCCTTGACAGGGGGACAGTATATATAACTTCTTTTTAAAGAGAAGCAAGTCAGGCAACGGTAAGGTGGACAGAGAGAGTGTGAGTGAATAGCTCGTGTGTGTCTGCGTGAGTATCTGTGAGTGGGTAATTGTGTGTGTTTGTGAGTGGATAACTGTGTGAGCGGGGTACTCTGTGATTGAAAAATTGTTGCAGTTGTTGATGTTGTGTTTGTGTGTACATTGTGTTGTAAACATTGTTAATAAACTTTAATTTATGCGCACAAACCTCATCTTCTGTGTGCTTAGTATGTACATTGCAACATTTGCAACATTTAGAGACTGATTGCAATTCATTGGTCGAGAAACAAATTCCTTGTCATAGTCTGTGGACACCTTGAAATAGCCTTGGCCACCCCAAGGATAAAAGTCTAGCTCTGCCACTGTTGTTGTATGCACAGATTAGCCTTTATTAAACTGTTTGGATTTTTTCCCTATGGAAAATATTGTTTTGAAATCATGAAGAGCAATTAAAATATACTACCTTACGCCGCCACATGAGTGACGTGAAAAAAACTGGTTTGCAGTAGCTCAGTTAAGTGCCCAAGATGTACAGTATAGCGAGAGTCCACCAGGGGTTTGGTTGTTTGGCGTCAGTCAACCCTGGATTGTTGCTTTCACCATTGTTGTCTTGCCACCATGGAAAGGCTGGAACGGCTAGCGGCTCGGGATGTAGTAGCGATTCCACTAATGGTGGTCAGTTGGAAACCTTATGACCGTAGCAAGCAACCAGTAAACTAGCAGGACTATAGGAAAAGCGTAGACATCTTCAATAAGCATGAATACCATAACACGCACACAGTTGTTGTTGTTGTGACTTTTGGCTTGTCGAAATGTACAGTAATTGCATTTTATAAACTGAGTTTATTTCTTTATATATTTTTTATTTTTATTATGTTTTTTTTATACAATACACTGCTCTTTTTCTTTTTTTTTTTAAAGTGACCAAAAATTTGGGGCAGCTGATTCAGATTCATAAAAATTACATTCCATGGGGAAAATTGATGATATATGAATAAATTGAGTTACGAGCTTGGTTACGGAACAAATCAAACTTGTAAGTCAAGGTACCGCTGTACACCCTTACACACTAAACGATTAGTTGATACCGAGTAGTAAAGTCGACTCGTTAACTACTCGACTGATTAACTAATCGGTTCAACCCCTAATGAGCAGTAGTATGGATGATGTTGAAGAGATGGTAACATTCCTCCAGAATCTCATACTGCGATACCACAACAGCCTCTGGACATGCAATCGCCTTTAAAACTAGAATGGAACGCTTACGACTTGCACCATGCTGCGTTACTTGCCTGTGTTGACCACCAAGCTGCCAATTGTACGTGCAGTGTGGAACATGACACTAAACCCAGCATGGTGTTCAACCTGAAATTGCAACGTTAACGCATCAGGAGCAAGGGTTGACCTCAGGTCCGGTTCTTGGCGTTATCTGTTTAAGTTACAAATAATCATCATAAAATTAAAAGCACATGCAAAAGTGATGAGACAACATATAGCATAATAGGCTCACCCACAAGGTAATCACAGGGGGCTACGAAGGGAAAGTCAGCATCTGGGCTGAGAGCAGTAATCACAGGCTGGCTATTATTAAGCTCCAGTGCGAGAAGGGATTTAAGCTAGACTCTTATTACTAGCTCATCGAGTCAGTCGGGCAAGGGGAGCCAAGGTCAAGTCCAAGAGTCGTTTAGTGTGCCAGCCGAGGCCGTGGTAAACAACGACTTTAATTTTCTCTGGCTAAGCATCGCAGATAAATACACAGCATGCAAATCTAGTCAAAATCCATTCTTTGTTGATAGTGAAGCGCAAGGGACTGGTCTAGTATTTAAGCGTCAACCTTTATAATAGTAAACAAGGACTGTAACCCCTTTCACAGTTCTTTTTAAAGCTGTAACTAAATGCAGGCTCAACCATTTTGACTCTAATGCAGCGAGTTCTCAGAACCACTATTTCAGTGATTCTCAAACCTTTTACACAAAGTAGTCACTCAAAAGTACTTGGCTCTCCATGTACCACCATCATGACCCATTATTAAAATAGAGTATTGATATTAAAAAAAAAAAAAAAAGCCGAGGCAATTTACTCATATTTCAAATCAATATTCCCCCATAAAATGCATTGAAATGCCATTAATCTGTTCCAGCTCCCAGAAAACACCGCATTTTTTTGTTGTGTGTTTTTAATAAATGTAATGTATTGTATAAACTGACAGAAAGATTCAGCTGAGAGTCAAACACAGAACATTGGACGACACGACACAGGTCTCTTGTGGATGGAAAAGTAGTTGCACAAGAACAATAAAGTGATTTATAGTTCAGAGAATGACACAGTCGACAAGGCTGTCCTCTTAGACACCCACGCAGAGAGGAAGGTTGGGTGTTATTTAGACATGGCTGCATCACATCAAACTCAAACCCTGTATAAGGGCATTGGGGGGAGAATGACTAATCAGAAAGCTAGTACAGCAGTAAGAGGATTTAAAATTGTGGCGTCACTGTGGCAAGTTAACCTCAAAAGTTTCCCACTGGATAATTATGGGTTTTGGTCATGATGTGATCCTCTTCAAATACACTCTGTAAGAACATTTTTAAATTTGGTTTCCTTGCTTTTTTCGTGCCCTGTGATTGACTGGTGACCAGTCCAGAGTGGACCACGCCTCTCACCTGTTTGTTGCCACTCCCAGTTGAAGTTCACAGTCAAACTAAACACAAAACAAATAGAATTGCATTTTGTACACAGCTTTACCTCAGCTTTGCTTAATGCTAACAAACAATGCAAAATGCCATAGATGGGGTAAGTAATAGCATCTATTTGGTGGTGTTTTAACACTTTAAGCAATTATTTTGATGTATTTTAATTAGAAAAAAAGAACACTCCATAATATTGTACTATAATATTGTATAAAAACACAGTAATTACATCATTAATTAGCATAAAAAGAATTAATCAGTTTTTGTCAAACTGCATCAATTAAATTGCCATTGTGCTGCTCTTTCTGGTGTGCCTGCCTTGTCCACCTTGGAGCAGTATAAAACAGACAGATGGATATGCTGCCCATAATTGAGATGTCTCAAGATGTTTCAGACTGAAAGGCTAAGTTGTGTGGTGGTTTTAAATACGAAAGGTGTAATTCTCTTTGTTTTATGTTTAGTTTTACGGTAAACCTCAACTGGGAGTTGCAATAAACAGCTTGAAGCCTCTTTTTTTTAAATTAACTATTTGCCAAACTGACGGTTGTTGTGAAGTGAGTTGAGTTAAGTTCACTGCCACCATACAGTGCTCATATCTCAAGTCTGCGCTCGCAACGCAAAGCAAAACAAATAAAAATCAACCGAACGACAGCTCGTATCTCGAAAAACTTGTAAGTCGGCTCATTATGTTATGTTATTATATTATATTATCATAATGTGAACAATTTTCCTTATTAATACACTCCTGTGTTTGGCCAGATGCCTACATAATATTTGTAATTTTTCAAACGAAATCATTTTGCAGATCTTGATGATTGGCTAAGAAGCCGCAGCAGCATTAAAAAGGAATGCCATTTTTTTACCTTTCCTTCCTTCCTTACATCCTCGCCTCACTCCCTAACTTCCTTCCTCGCTAAATCTACCCTCTGCATGGCTGGAGGTGGAGGCGCAATGATCTCAGATGGCTTCAACAGCTGGAGGAAATGAAAACCGCATTAAGTTACCATTTTCACAACAGAATTCTTCCTGAGCATGTTGATCCGCGTGGCAAGGGCTTGAAAAGGCAGTTCGGTCTGGATGTTTCAGGGGTGGGAAGATTACGTACGGTAACCTAAAGCCTGGCCGTCGCACTTCTACATGGCACGGGATGACATGCCGGCACAGGATGAAATGCCGGCACGGCTGGGAATTTCAGGAGTCGGGGGTAGGACTCTGGGATTCCGTCTGGTCAGAATACCTTTAAGGGGAAGGAATTCGGCCTGTGATGCCAGCGTCTGCTCGGAGGGCGTTAACGGGTGTGGAAAGGTCTTCGTTTGCCTTCACAGTGTGAGGCAGCTGCCACTGTAAAGGCTTTGAATCGCCACGTTTAGAATTGAATGTAGCGGCTCAACAGGATGCTTCACAAAGGCTATAAAGACTCCATTTCCTCTGTGGAGGGGTGAAAGACACAAATCCGCACCCACTAGATCATCAGACAGAGGTTAAAAGGCATTGACAAGATCGGGGAGGGTGGACAGGGTGTGGACTCCAGGCAGTGTGGATGGACAGAATGGTCTTTAGTGGGGGAGTCACACAATCGTACAGTACACCCGCCATCTCCACAACCAGGAACTCCAACATTCAACCTTCAACAAGATGCCAACCTATCCATCAATCAATCAGATTGCTTTGACATGCATGGCTCATGATGAACCCTAAGTGATGAATCAGGGCTTAGATTGATCCTCGGGTGACTCAGTGTAATCCACTCAAGTCCTCACTTCCAGAATTCCGGCACAATTAAAACTGATCTGGATTTGAAACAAGCAGCGCTGACGTCAAAGTCTGACTGTCGACTCCAAGAGCCACAGTGGGCTTCCATTGTTAACTATCCACAAAAGATTAATTAACGAGCAACTAGTCAACTAGTTATTCTACAAGGTCAAATGACGCATCTCAGGGCATCTCAATGTGTGTTTTATTGGGTCGTCAACTGCCTGAGTAGTTGACGACCCAATAATTATTAAGTAAATTATTAAGTGTTTATTATTAAGTAAAAGTTATATGTCGATGCTATTATATTCAGTATTTTTGTAATTTCCTTTCCCTGGGATGAACCAAATGTCTTATTTCTCATTTGATCTTGAGATGAGGTGGCACGGTGACGACTGGTTAGCACATCCGCCTCACAGTTCTGAGGACCGGGGTTCAAATCCCGGCCCCTCCCGTGTGGAGTTTGCATGTTCTCCCTGTGCCCGTGTGGGTTTTCTCCGGATACTCCGGTTTCCTCCCAGATCCCAAAAACATGCAGGGTAGGTTAATTGAAGACTCTAAATTGCCCGTAGATGTGAATGTGAGTGCGAATGGTTGTTTGTTTATATGTGCCCTACGATTGGCTGGCGATCAGTTCAGGGTGTACCCCGCCTCTCGCCCGAAGATAGCTGGGATAGGCTCCAGCACGCCCGCGACCCTAGGGAGGATAAGAGGAACGGAAGATAAATGAATGAATGAATCTTGAGATGAAACAGTTTGTGAAACCCTGCCCTCGGGCAAGGCACCTAACTACCCCAATTGCTGCCTGGGTGGTGGAAAATGGCCAACTGCTTCCCATAAATGACAGTCAGTCAAAATTCTAAATCTGGTTGGAATGGACAGTTCAACCTGAGTACGATGCACCAAGAATTTCGAAAATTAGATAATGGGTCCCGAAGAAACTGAATTTTTCTTTTTGGGTAATGTTTTTGTGTGACCCTATTGAAACTATGGTCAAAAAATGCCTCCAAATTACTGTAAAACGGTATAACGTCATTATTTCTAAACATATCTCCTCTACCCTTTCATTTAATTTGCTACTTGGGAAACCCCTTCTCCGACTGGCTGATAAGTTTCAGTTAAAAATATCCACCAATAAACTCATACGGGCCGGCACGGTGACCGACTGGTTAGCACATCTGCCTCACTCCTTCAGGGGACCGGGGTTCCCCGGGGTTCCCCGGTCCCCTGAAGGAGGAAACCGGGCACTCCGGTTTCCTCCCACATCCCAATAACATGCGTGGTAGGTTGATTGAGGACTCTAAATTGCCCGTACGTATGAAAGTGAGTGCGAATGGTTGTTTGTTTAAATGTGCGATTGGCTGGCGACCGGTTCAGGGTGTACCCCGCCTCCCGCCCGAAAATAGCTGGGACAGGTTCCAGCACCCCGTGACCCTAGTGAGGATAAGCGGTAAAGAAAATGGATGGATGGATGAAACTCATACGGGCCATAATTCCGTGGAGTTCTCCAAGTTGACGTCAAAATTACCGTGACGTTTTAAACGGTGTCACTTGCCCTAAAACACGACTTAAAAAGCTCAAATGAAACATTATTTGTGAGAAGAGTCAGAATAGTAATTAGTTGTTTTTTTGTGAATTCATTTGTTATGGGGGATTTTAAAGGCTTTTCTGAAATGTAAGTGTTTTGGCTTTTGTTAATTTGTTTTCTGAAATGTAAAAATGTTTCACAATTTGTTATATTGTTTTGCACTTCCAGGCCACCGTACTGGGTGACTTGACCTCAAACTCCCATATGCATTTCTTTAGAAAGCAAACTATTCGAGACCGAATCAGCAGTGCCTCTGATAGTTGCAGCCAAATAATGCACTACGATTTTCCTCAATTGCATCAATACATGATTAATCAACAACCTATTCAACAGAATGCTTTTAACCCACAAATGCTCAAACATTTGCTCCACCATTGGACCACATTTACTCATGAATTTAGTACACCACACAGTAAGGTCTGAGCAGAGAGTTGAACTCCTGACCTAACAACTGTGAGGCAGACGTACTAACCACTAGCAACAATGCTGCCTTTAGGCCAAAATTGTAATCTCAATCTAAGGAGAACATTTGCAGTTAATGTAATTCTAGAGTCCTTTGTTGGTGTCAAAGACACTTAAAACTATTTTAAAAGCATCTGTTAGATCATATTGCAGGGAAGTTCCAAAATAAAGTAACATTGGGAGTCACATCCCATTAGCTGAGGTGAACCCCACTCCTATCACTGCTTGTAGATGTCTGAGTCAGAACAGTGTGACCCATCAAGTCTATACAATGACAGCATGTGTCTGTGTCAGCGCATGCGAGTGTCTGTGAGCAGATGACACATGCAATTCACGTACTTGCATCCACTCTACACTCACAAACTGTTTGCGACTAAAATAAACATGCATCAATCCAAATTATGACACACATGAAGAAGTGCAGTGACATTGTAATCTGGCTCTGATAGTTTATAATGGGATTATCTGAGCACAACTGAAGCGGATTTGTGTTTGTTGGGGGAACTATATCAAGTACATGTGGGTCATACCAGAATTGGAGAACATTTCCTGCACCCCCCAAATAAATTTCAAATAATCCACACACAAAATACAGTAACAAGCACTTGTTGTGTAAATTACAGTTGTCCTGAGACAAAATGTAACTGTAGTTGTGGTAATGACTTTTTTGATGTCTTTTAATTACTAAAACATTTTGTTTTATCGCAGACATTCTAAATAGTAGAACTTATGCTCTGAAGTTGTCCCTCAATATGCACGCAACATACACAAAAAAAATTACTCATTTAGAGGAAGAGAAAAAAAAGTTAGTTACAAGACTCAGCAGAAACGCCATCATCAAGCAAATTGTTTGACCACAGGTTGACGACCTAAAGTAAGCCATCCCTTCTATTTTTCATATTTTTTCAATGTTTTCAGCTGGAGTCACTCAAACAGACGTAAACATGTTACTAATATTATCATAAAGACATTAATAAAGGTTTTTCTTTGTTTATCTAACCTTGTTCTTGACCAGCTAACACAGCTAGACACCTACTGGCCATCGTAGCAGGGCTGTGCTCAAAAGGTGGTGCCAGAAGCTCAAAACTAGCGTCAATAGTAACAGCCATAAAAATAAGTAGTTTGGCATTGGCGGAGAAGATCTGGCAAATTTTCCATCGACATAATGTATATATCCCACAAAATGTTTCTTACATATGTGGCACCATTTAAAGGCCTTTCATAAGAAGCAAGGAAGCATTGTTACAACAAAGAAATAATCTACCAAACACATATTTAAGTGGCTAAATATCTGTTAATTTAATGAGTCAAATATAGCAAAATCATCCATCAATTTTATGTACCACTTTATGCTCATTAAGGTCACAGGTGAGCTGGAGCCTACCCCAGCTGACTTTGGGGCAAGAGGCGGAGTAAACCCTCAAGTAGTCACCAGCCAATCGCAGGGCACATATGGACAAACAACCATTCACACTCACATTCACACCTGCGTACAATTTAGACAGTTTGGAAGCCGAAGTACCCAGAGAAAACCCACATAATCTCCCTGATCATACAAACTCCAAAAAGGAAGGCAGAAGCCGGAATCGAATCCCAAACCTCAGAACTGTGAGGCAAATGTGCTAACCACAGATAAGCAGAAGTAAATGGATGGATGGATGAGCACATACAATTGTGCCTGTAAGTGTAAATACCCTGGCAGAATTTTCGAGTATTCCGGCAATATACATTTTTTTATGTTATTCATAATGGGAAACAAATTCAACTTTAAGGCATTTCAGAATCACACAATTATCAAACAAAACATGGCAATATGGAAAATAATGAGATGGTCCCCATTCTGTCATTTGTCATTATTCTCCAAAAACACTGCAAATATTTCACAAATCTTGCCAGGGTATGAGCACCACTGTAAAATATCTTATAAAAGTGTATTCTTGATGGATAAAGCGGTATAGAAAATGGATGGATGGAGGGTTTATTACCTGTTTTTTCTTGAAAATGCCACGAATGGCTCATGTATGAATAGTTAAGCACATGAATATGGGGATTTTCCTTTTTTTTCCGTTTATCGGTTGTTTTACGTGCCCAAAACTAGCACAACAAAGAGTCAAAAAGGACGTTTACACCTCAAACTAAGTTAAAGTGCGTAGACAAATAAGCGAGTTTACCTCCAGGAAGAATGTATCCATGTTGACGAGGTCCGACCTGACGTCCCTTTGTAGTCTGACTTGAGGGTACCACCACAGTCGAGGAGGTTAAGGAAGCCTTACTCCATTTCAAAATTCCTCCTGTCCCCCGCCGGCCGGTAAGCTCCTGGGGCTACAAATAAAACATGGTCCGCTCGTTTCGGATAACTTCCAGTGTTCTTTGCCCCCGCTGTGGTCCGGAGGAGAACGTTGATGTACTAATGTTGTTTTGTCTAAGTGTACGTGTGTGTATATGTTTGTGTGTGTGTGTTGTGCGATTCATTTGAGAGCCTCAACCGGCACATTATGCGAAGGGGCGGGGTTAGGGGCGGAGTAAAACTGGGAGGAGGAGAGTACGGTGGCCGAGAAAGCAGAACGTCAACGCGATTTCTTTGTGTGCACTCAGGGTGAGAGTTAAGGGGGTGTGCGCACGCTTCCCCTCTTTTCGGGAGAGGAACAAAGGCAGGAGTTTTTTTTTTGTGTGTCTCCAAATAGAAGAAAGGAGGTCAATAAGCACACGAATTGTGTCAATTCGTCATTATCTACCAACAATGAAGAGGTTAGGCTCGAGCAAGATGTTTTTTTTCTTTTAATTTCCATAGCATTTTATACAACGTGTCCTATAAGTCTGGACAGATAAGCATGAATGTATATGTTCAAGAATTAAATTTTCAGCATTTTTGTCCTTTTTTTATTTAGTTTTTCTTTTCTTTTTTTATTCAATTATAATATTTGCAAATAAAAGTTTGAGGCAAGATTTCATACACAAAGACTCCCTATTGAAAATTTAACAGACTGGCTCATAATATTTTTGGGAGAAATTAAAGAGGAGATATGATGAGCCAATAACTTCCCAACACAATCTAAGACAAAAAAAAGTCCATCCATCCATCCATTTTCTGAGCCGCTTCTCCTCACTAGGGTCGCGGGCGTGCTGGAGCCTATCCCAGCTGTCATCGGGCAGGAGGCGGGGTACACCCTGAACTGGTTGCCAGCCAATCGCAGGGCACACAGGAACAAACAACCATTCGCACTCACAGCCATGCCTACGGGCAATTTAGAGTCTCCAATTCATGCATGTTTTTGGGATGTGGGAGGAAAAAAGTATTTATTGTATTAAACCAATTAAATTATTGAACAAAATAACAATGCTTTTATCATACTGTCTCTAATATTTTAGCCTTCTCATGTAGTGAAGTAAACAAAATATTTGTAACATTTTTTATTTTTTATTTTTATTTTTTTACAATAATAATAATACCTCTCTGACATTGTCTTATTTTGAATTCCTTGATTAAAAGGGTCTAAAAACAGATTTTTTTCCCATTCATTTAAATATATTTTTAAATAAAATAACAACGGAGCAGCGGTGGAAAACTGGTTAGCACATCTGCCTCACAGTTCTGAGAACACGTATTCAAATCCGGCCTCGCCTGTGTGGAGTTTGCATGTTCTCCCAGTGCCTGTGTGGGTTTTCTCCAGGTACTCCGGGTTCCTCCCACATCCCAAAAACATGCACGGTAGGTTAATTTAAGACTCTAAATTACCCGTAGGTGTGAATTCGAGTGTGAATGGTTGTTTGTTTATATTGTATGTGCTCTGCGAGTGGCTGGCAACCAGTTCAGGGTGTACCTTGCCTCTCGCCCGCAGTTAGCTGGGATAGGCTCCAGCATACCTGTGACCCCAGTGAAGATAAGCGGTGTAGAAAATGGATGGATGTATAAAACAACAGTTGGTTAATGTTTTTCTGTTGTTGTTGTGTTTTTTTTCTTTTTACATATTTTCACTATAATCACCTTGGGATCTGTATGTGGTGTAAAGTGAATTACAAATCAAAATGATTGTTTGTCTTTGAGTAACTGTAAATAATGTATAATGTATTATCTATTCATATATTTATTATTTTTATTAGAATGTGTAGCTCTTCTGTGAGTGAGTGTAGGTTTTTAAAATGTATTTTCTGTAACTAAATATAAAAAAGTTTAACAAAAAATATAAATCAAACAGTAACAGTGTTTGCGGTCTAGCTGGAGGTCTTTTGTCACAAACCACATGTGAATGAATATAGTGTACTAAACTTGGATTTTCTTATAAAACCTATCCCATGAGAATGAAGTTATTGTCTCAATTTGTGGTGTATAATGCAAAATAAATAAATCTAAATGTAATAAATGTATTGGAAAGCTAACGAAACATTTAAAAGTAGAATTTGACAATGATTTAAGGGTAAAAAGTAGCCAATGATGATTACTTGCAAAGTAGTTTGTCATCTATCGCAACCAGGAACATCTACTACATCTAAAGGCTGAAAGTTTGAGAACCGACAGAGTAGTTAATGACTTACTATTTAAAAAGTTAATGGGTTTCATTAAAATGGTTTCACCTAGTAAATGCAACTGATAACTTGCTAAACTAAAACTGGAGCTAAAATAATCAGATAACCCAGATTTTCTCATGTGATTTCATGTAGACACACTTGAGTTGTCTACTTGTATGGTTACGCTAAGCTAGTCAGCTGAGCATCATGTCTGTGAGGCCGATAGGACAGTTGCTCGTTGTTTGTGTGCGCTGTCAGATGATAAGCACGATCAACGCGACAAGAAAACAGGACACCAGAAGGGCTGACATCGGGGGCCGTGGAGATGGTGCAGCCCACCCGCGAGCTGAAGGATTGTGTGAGTGTATCCGCTGAAGGCGCTGGTGACATTGACGTCTGTCAATCAAATGCATTTGTTCGTAAACTGTGCACTTAACCCAGACAGCAAACATACGTCACACCAAGGTCGGCCCATCATAAAAAGTTTAAACGCTGCGATGTTACAAGGAGAGAGTTTGCTTAATTCCAATTTGTCGCAGAGACGTCTGCATTTAATCTAAAATAACGACCACTCAATGTCTGAGCGATTCAGGCCCTCAAATTTAGAAGACATTTATTTGCTCTTTAAAGGGACTTTCATGCTGCAATTTAGGGGTATTCAAATCAAAATGGACCACTGTAGTTGTTAAAAAGTCTTGAAGGTTACCGTTTCCAAACTGTGATAAACAAGTGAAGTACGCATACTGCTGTGGCCACTTCCTGCCCGTACCACATTGAAGTCCATTTGTGGCAAGCGGCCATGAGCAGAGTCTCCCCCAGCCAAACCTCAAGCATAAAGACAGCTGATGGATTCCTGTGGGTATCATTTGAAAATCAATTCACTGCCTCCCGAAAGAAAGAAAAAAAAACCTTGACGTGACAAGACGTACTGAACAAAACCACCACAAGCTGTTCAGGTGGCGTGAGCAGCAATGCAAATGTCTATTTAGTATTATTCTCGGCACTTACAAACCATACTCGATCAATGAACTGGTTTGATAGTACAAAAAGCACACCATGTGCTGCCGGGAGAGTATTGAACAGCTCAGCCGTTCATCAGCTGTTTTTTTCTTCTTCAATAAGTCAGGCTTAAATGCAGAAGTGGAGTAAAAAAAAAAAAAAAAAAAAAAGAAAATAACAAAGCTGCCAGCTGTCACGACCTCCACACTAGCGCGCATACGTAAGATCCATTCATTTTCTGTACCGCTTATCCTCACTAGGGTCGCGGGCGCATACGTAAAATGTTTATTGAAAATATTTATGTTGAGTAAATTAAAATGACACAACTGATTTCTAAATCTTATTTCACTTCTTTTTGGTATCTGGGCCTTCAGTGGGGTTATTCAATTTAATCCCTCTTTTAACACTACCACGATCACGTCACAATTATACAACCTATCAATAAAAGACAATATAACAGCATGCAAATGTGCCACATGAAGCAGTTTAGGATTAATATTTTCCTATGAACATGACAAAAACATTTAACATTTCAAATAAATACATCACACTCACCAGAGATGCTGTTTATTAAATATATCAATGTGTGTCGATTGCAACAGAGGTGTTTTGCTAGTCGAACTTGGCTTGCTCTGACCAACCAATCAGAGGGCGTAAAAAATGTTTGTATTCAATGAAGTTTTTTTTTAAAAATGTGAGGACAAATTTACATTCAAATACATTTTTCTGTCATTTGTGATGTCATTGGGCGCCTCACTTTTCATGATTTCCTTTGGGAGTAAAAACAACAGGGTGATGTCATTCAATATGTAGTATCTAATAATGTAATGCAAATCAATAATGAGATTGAATTTGTCCTTCAGGGAGGGGACTGATGTTGTGTTGACTTTCAATGGACACAACCATGAATGCAAAGAAGTAGCGGAAAGGTTAAAATTCATTGAATTCACCGTTAAGATGCATGGTGGCACTGACCAATGTGATAAAAATGGAACATTTGACAATGTGGTTTAACAAACAGGGGGATTCAATAAGTGTTGAATTGATGGAAGGATGGTGTGTGAATATGGTTGAGGAAAAATCCTATCCTATTTATTCAATTAGGTAGTCCTATTTTGGAGCGCCACAAGAGCGAGTTGCCATTTGAATGCTTTACTGACACAAATGGTTGCAGCAGACCCCATGCGAATAATGGTGGCATAAACCCATGATTGCATCAGCTCAAAGGCTCTAAAAACACAAGAAAGAAACAGTCGTGTTTCTCTGTGAAAAAAAAAATAGTCAAGCACTAACAACTGGACTAACATAATACATTACACAGTTCCAAAATTGCAAACATACTATTTACAAGGCACCATCCGAATGTTCACTATACAGGTCAGGTAATAAGCATTCTAGCAAATGCAATTTCAGATTGTCGAAATATCAAAACAGTATGTGAATGGTACAGTATTACATATGCTAACAATATTTACGAGACACCATCTCCCCAAATGGCCATCATATCAACATGATAGCAGTTGTGATTTTAGACAAACTAAATATAGCCACCCATTCTCTCTACCGCTTTACCCTCACAAGGGTCGTGGGCGTGCTGGACCCTATCCCAGCTATCTTCAGGAGAGAGGGGGGGTACACCCCAAACTGGTTGCCAGCCAATCGCAGGGCACATAGAAACAAACAACCATTCGTGAACACATTCACACCTACGGGCAATTTAGAGTCTTCGATCAACCTACCATGCATGTTTTTGGGATGTGGGAGGAAACCGGAGTGCCCGGAGAAAACCCAGGTAGGCACGGGGAGAACATGCAAACTCCACACAGGCTGGGCCGGGATTTGAACCCCGGTCCTTAGAACAGTGAGGCAGATATGCTAACCAGTTGTCCACCGTGCCGCAACAAAATGTATGTTACTAAAAATTTCAAACCACCTGTATATCAAAATATACCCTTGGCTAGAGATTTGAAACACAAATACAATGAGCCCTGGTTTATAAGAATCAGATAAGGATTAAGGATTTTAATCATTTTTATGTCACAAATCAGCCCAAATTTACTGGTCCAAAAATCTATGTAAATCAAAAGGAAATGTGTGACTGACTGAAACCTTGACTCTTTGGTACAAAAATGCCTGAATGGTTCTTACTAGTTGAGTTGAAAATGTGATGTTTAAACTGGCCATTTGGAGATTTTTCAATGGCGGCGTCCACTTGAGCCATCTCATTCCGGGCCACATAGCGAGCAAGCGAATTGTTAGATGTACTTCAAACTTCACAGAAAATAATAATAATAGTTCATCACATGCATATAGTTTTCATTCGTGTCCAAATCCTATGAACGAGTGATTTTTGGACGCCAAAAACGAGAAACATTTTCATCTTTGTCAGAGCAGAATTTAAAATTTCAAGAGGTGGTAAAGGAATTTCTCAAAAATGTCATTGGAAAAGAACGAGGATTACGTTGTGCGAAACAATAAGTAAACATGATTTAGGTGGACCTCCGCTAATTCCAAGTCCCAGAAATCCAACACAGCGAAATGGAAAGAAAATGACAGCCAGTTTTCTGGATTTAGTAACATACAAAATATAATACACAGTGCTACACCTGCTAATTTTTATGCGGCACCATCTTATGTTCGCCATATCAGTATGCTAGCAATTGTTATTTACGAGTGTCTACCAACCAATAAATACTATTACATACCTTAAAATGCTAATGTTTACAAGGCACCATCTTATGTTCACCATATCAGTATGCTACCAATTGCGATTTTAGAATTTTAGACCAACGAAATACAATACACATGGGTACATATGCTTACATGCTAATGATTACGTTACAAAGCACAATCTTAGTTTTAGGATATTAGCTGTTGAGATGGAATTGTAGCACGTTACATAAATAAACGTTACATCTTAAATATTGAACTACAAACAAAGTTAAAGTTAAAAAACAATGGAAGTCTGGGGCAATGGGAAAGGGAGAGAAGAATTATCAGAGAGAATTCAGTATTATGACATCCCGTTTGGTCTGTAGTGTTAAAGTACAGGAAGCAGTCGTACTTTACAACATATCTTACCGTAGCCATGCCAAACCTTCCTACTTACACTCTTCCCATGCTTCCCTAGGCTGTCCACATCCTGTTTGTTTATAGAGCTTCCACAGTGGCATGGCATTCAATTCCCATATTACTTTAAGCAAACTGCCTCATGTTGCAGTGGATTTAAACGAGTCATGTCGTGAGAATCAGAACATGCCCATGGACATTTTGCTGTTGTTTATTGTGTCTCACATGGATTTTCAGCCTAATAACCGAAGTGGTCCAGCAGTGACTCAGGCCCCATTTAGAGGCCTGAGTAAACACATGAGAGTTTCAATCCAACATTCTTCATCCAGTGCTCCAGACTGACACGAAAACCTGCCGGGAATTTTTACAATGCGCCGTCTCATGCCAGATGATTCAAGCATGTGAATCACCAACAGCTCAGATTTCCAGATAAGGATGACAAACAACAAAAAGGACCTATCAGACCATCAATGTAAGTTTGTCCAAGAAGTGGGAGTAATTCAATTTGATGCTACATTTTGCACATGAACTGCATTGAAATAGAAGGAAAAATGTCCATGGTCAGCTGGGTGGTCTATTGGTTAGCGCATCTGCCTCAAAGTCCAGAAGGTCTTGGTTTGACGAGATGCACCGCAGCAGGTCAGGCAAGCTCGGGATGGGGGCCCCAGGAGATGGCTGGCATCGACCCAAAACAATGACAAAGCCCTGCAATGACACGGTAACGATGTGTCGCTGTCGGGAACTCTGGCATAGGGCCCCATCGGAGCTATAGCTGGCTGTTGGCTAGTAGGGGACCCCAAGAGACGGCAGATGTTGCTCCAAAGCAAGCGAACCAAATATTTTATGGTCTTTTCTTTTTTCTTCCTCAAGTTGCTTTGTTGAAGTTTTTTGGACAACAACAACCCTCTTCAAATCAAAGTTAGGGTATCATTAACTTTCTTTATTGAGATTACAATACAGTGACTTCAGGTATATTCTTTCTAGCAATATCAACCTCAGGTTATGAGGGAGATGTTTTTCCTCATTAACAGAGTGGGACCAACACTTTTGTCCACTGCTGGAGGGCTTGGAACTAGGACTGAACCAGGGAAGCTGCGGATGACGCCGTCAGGAGTTCGGTGTGCTGCTTCAATTCCCACGTGTTCAAAGTCAGCTGATGCAAAATATGATGTCACACATGCTGGTGGAGAACTACACCTGGCATGTTTCGACTCCAAATTGCGTTCAGGGGAACTCATCGACTTGGAGTAGCTGCATGCGCAAACCAGCATGGTAGTCATCTAACCTCGGCTGGAATGAGGAGGACTTCTTCGATTGGGCCGACAAAATGGAGGAGGAGGACGTCAACAGCTGGTCAGGTGAGCCGATGGGTGACCCGGAGGAGAAGCTGTAGGATAAGGTATTCCTGAACTTCCTGGGCTTATCAGTGCACTTCGAGGATCTCCAAAAGGACTCCCCCAATCACAGGGACCACACAGAAGAGGTACATCCAACTGTGTGTCTTTGTCACAAGGGGACTGCATGTAATGGAAACCTGTCTACAGAGGTGGCCAACATCAAAGCGCTCTGGCAGAAGCTTAACACCAGGGACAAGGCTCTGTTGCCCTTCCCCTGTGCCACAAGCCGAGCCTGATCAAGGGCCGCTTCAAGGTGGGCGTGTCCAGACATTCCCATGCGTCCAGCGTTGACAGTGTCAAACAGTATGCATGTACTATTAAATAGGGATTTTGAGATGTGACCGGTCATCTATCATTTCTGCATTGTCTCATCATCGGGCAGGGCACCAAGGCCATCTTTGTAGACCTGTGCCACATTCCAAAGCACGGGCACAGCCCCGCCAGTGTCAGCGTCAGCCTATGGGGCTTGGTGATAATAGTGGGAGCATGGAACACGTTTGCAGTACAAGAGAGCTCCACCTGGTCACCCCCACCCAGATGGGAGAGGTCAGAGGTAAGATTTGCTCACGAGCATGCGCCACCACGCAGAAGACTAGCAGACCACGGCAATGTCTTTGCTCTGTACAGGCACAACCGAGCGAGAAGGCTCTCAAAAGAAGTGTCTACATCTCTCCTGGTGCCCAGCCCAAACCGTACAGTGGTCGAGCTGCTACCAGCAGACAACCTCAAAACCGGATGTGCGTCGCGGCCTGCGCACAGGATGTTGAAGTGGCCATGGCGCCGAACCTGGCCACTCCAGCAATAAGTGTGGCCAGCCCAGGTCCCTTACCAACGGCCATACGACGGTCACAAGACCCATTGGCACCTCCCTCACAAGTTGCTAACACCCCACTCTCTACCTAAAGGAGGCGACCAGCCTCCAACCGATGTACATGTTCGAATTAGGTACATTCAAATGACTTTTGTTTCTCGTGCAGGAGCAACCCCCCTACTTAACCGTCATCACTACCAGCTACTTTAAGTTGTGAGCAGCATGCTTCCTTCCCTTTTTCGTCTTTCTCCCGCCTGCCTAGGCAATCACTGTTTTAAGGGCACAATCAGGTTCGTGTTCCTCCTCCACCCTGATGAAAGTCTTCAATTCATTTTGAAATCAGTTCCACAAGGGCTATACCCCCCTCAAGTGTCCAAAGTGAGAAATACCTCTCTCTTTTCCTCAGTCTGGAGTCCATTTTATATGGACACATGATGAAAAACAATTTTAATTGTTGCCACAATATAGATATAACGTGCTCACAAAATGCCAATTTGTGGGCTCGAAATATGAATTTAATTGACACATTTTTCATGTGATGATTTTATTTTCACATGGTGAAGATTTGAGTGTGAGTCTGCAGTACGTTTGTCTCACAGGAGCCAGACTGCAGTATGCGCAGAGTGACAATGTGTTTTCCAGCTCTTCTAAACCAGGGGTAGAAAAAGGCATATATCAAGGGGTTCACACGAGTTGAGATAGTACAGGTACATTGGAAGCATACTATTGCGTAAGGAATCAAATACTAGAGACATGCCATGATATGGAGAGAAGCACAAGAGGAATATGAGAACCAGAACGCCAAGAGTCCTGGCGGCCTTCCATTCAGATTTCTTTGCTCTTAAAGGGACAGAGTGTTGTAGTTTGCCACATGCAACATTAGAGCGCAAGGCTCGCGCCTGAGACATAGCGATCATAAACACTCTTGTGTACAGAGTGATGATGATACTGAGCGGAAGGACTAAAGTCATCACCAGATCAACAACCCCTGTCGACACGGAGTCGAATTCTTTTCATAGTGACTTTGACTTATAATGGAGAGGATCACAAATAGCCACATAACGGTCAACTGATATCAGCACTATGTTTCCCACCGATGCGGACATCACCGTTAAAACTGTATAAAGAACACAGAATATCAACAAGAGACCAGCAGGCTGTCAACCTGTAAATTGCTATCGGAATCATCTGGAGGCCCAGCAGCAAGTCGGTGAGAGCGAGAGAGAGGAGGAGGAAGTTGGTGGGAGTGTGGAGATACCTGCACACAAACGAACCAACAAGCTGTTAAATTTGTTTCCAAATAAACATCCATCAGCAGAATACATCATTCTATACACTCTGGTATGCAGATCAAGTCACAATACACACAGTTTCTGTCTTTCCTTGAGAGAAATGAGACAATAACAAACATTATCAGTTTGGGATCCACTTCGCAAAGCTGGTCAAACACAAAGGATTAGTGCAAATTGAGAAAAAGAATATGTGCCTGAAGTGAGAGATTGAGATGAGATGATGACAAGCAGGTTGAGCACCACAGTGAGGACAGTGATGACAGGCAATGGGACAAAGTAAGCAACAAGTTCAGTCGAGCCCTTCCTGCAGGAGATATTGGCCAGCTGTGGAAAGCAGAGATCCGATTGGTCCCCGGTGTACATAGAGAAGATGGAGCCCAAACAGCAGTCTGTCTAATCCTCTCTTGTTATCCATCTCATTTGTGTGTTTTTAGTACCTCCCACAAGCAATTGTGATTGGGTCAAAGTTGTCAAAGTATGATGTCACGGTGACTGCCTTACACCAGACACTACTAACAATCAACAGCAATATTAATACATATCTTACAACAAAATGTTTTATTCCCACACTGTTGTATGACCAAAAGCCAGAAAGAAGGTCCACCTAAGGTTAGGATTAGGGTTGATCTCAGTTAAGTTTAGTGCTCAGGGTTATGATTTGGGTTAAAAACAGCAGGATGATGTTGGGAGTAAGGCTCCATCCACATGAGACTGTATTAGGTTTGGGGTTGGGTGTTACGGTCCAGCCAGGGTTTGGATTCGGGTGATTAGGCTCCTACACTGGATGTCCTGGTTTAGAGGTTTAGAAGTTTAGATATGGGCTGAAATGTGTGCCAGGAGGAACTGAATTTGAATCATTTATATTTCAATTGGAATTGCTAAAATTGATAAATCCAGGAGTCAATGGCTGACAGGCGCCCTAAACTAAAACAAAAAATTTTAGTTCACGCCATTGACTGTTTTTTTTTTTCTGTATTTGATTTTTTTTCCCCCAATTTGACACTGGGACCAGATTGATTGAAATTCTGTGAAAAATTAGTCGTTTTGTGTGGTTCAAAAGGTTCTCGCAATTTCAGACCGCATGCCTTTATGGATCTAGTTTTGTGAACTGGAAATGAAAAGGACCTTTTCCCATAAAGTTGAATGCCAGTTTCCCTAAAAAACATGAACTTTGGTAGGCATGTCTATATTGAGTATACCCTCAAGAAAGGTCTCAAGAAGCCAAGTCCAAAAAGACACAGGAAGACGACCAGTATGTTTCTAAGTGGCTATTTTAGGATCATATTTTCCATTTTCAGGTGTCCTTTAAACGCAAACTCTTCCTTGAAATTTTGTGTGATTGTTACCAAATTTGAACCACATATCCTAGACATATAGGTGCTAGACATACCTGTAAAGGCGACTCCAAATTGTGTTGTTTTCATAGCATTAATTTTGAAAAATATTATACTATATAAATATATCGTTTTTGTTCTCTGCATTGTGTTGTTTTTAACCAACTGGACAATTTTGAAAGCAGGATTATGTCATTGTTATTTAGACCAAAGACAACCTAACCTCTGCAACCACTTATCTGTGGGATGCAGCAAGTTGTTAGGTAACTGACCACTTTTAGCTTACTCTATCTATCTATCTATCTATCTATCTATCTATCTATCTATCTATCTATCTATCTATCTATCTATCTATCTATCTATCTATCTATCTATCTAGGCGGCACGGTGGTAAACTGGTTAGCACATCCGCCTCACAGTTCTGAGGACCTGGGTTCAAACCCTGCCTCATCTGTGTGGAGTTTGCATGTTCTCCCTGTTCCTGCGTGGGTTTTCTCCGGGTACTCCGGTTTCCTCCCACATCCCAAAAACATGCATGGTAGGTTAATTGAAGACTCTAAATTGCCCATAGGTGTGAATGTGAGTGCGAATCGTTGTTTGTTTAGATGTGACCAGCGATTGGCTGGCGTCCAGTTCGGGGTGTACCCCGCCTCTCGCCCGAAGATGCTTGGGATAGGCTCCAGCACGCCCGCGACCCTACTGAGGATAAGCGGTACAGGAAATGAATGAATAAATAAATATACGTACATATATTTACACCCCTTCACTTTTTCCACATTTTGCTGCTAGACTTATTCTAAAGCTGATTTGAGTATAGTTTTCTTTTTAAAAAATCTACATAAAATATCCCATAATGACAAAGTAAAAACATATTTTCAGACAGTTGTGCAAATGTATTGAAAATGTAAACATTTAAACATCATAGGTACATGAGTATTCACACCCTGGGCATAATATTTTGTTAAAGCACCTTTGGCAGCAATCACAGCCTCAAGTCTTCTTGTGTATGTCTATACGAGCTTGGCACACCTGTTTTGGGGCATTTTCTCCCATTCTTCTCTGCAGATCCTCTCAAGGTGAGTCAGGTCGGATGGGCAGCGTCGGCGGACAGCCATTTTTAGGTCTTTCCAGAGATGCTCGATTGGATTCAAGTCCAGGCTCTGGCTAGGCCGCTCAAGGACATTCACAGGGTGCTCCTGAACCCACTCCTTTGTTATCTTGGCTGTGTGCTTTGGGTCATTGTCATGTTGGAAGGTGAATCGACGCCCTAGTCTGAGTTCCAGGGCACTCTGGAGCAAGTTATATATATATATGTATATATGTGTGTGTGTGTATTAGCTTTCTATATATTATTTTGTTGCGAGAAATACCCATTAACCATTAATCAGATAAAACTAATATTTTAATTGGCTATTATTTTGCAAATATATATTTTAAATTGTTTAATGAAAGAGTCTTTATTAATTCAAGTTCACAGCTTACTGCACGCTCCACACTCGATAAAATGATGACTGTACCCAAAAACAGAATTTTTTTTGTTGACTTTTTGGTTAGCTGCAGGATAATTTAAGTTTGGCTTTAATTTCATAAGTACGTGGAGGACTCAAATAGACATTAACTTTTTTTTTTTTTTTATGTAAGCTTCAACCAAACGTCTTTTTTTCAGCTTTCCAAATACTTTTGTTACATGTAGAAATAAAATTTCGTGTTCTCTGTAGCAGTTCATTGATTTCATGAATGCAACACACTATAGCTTTTTATTCATAAACAACGATCCATGGCGTGTTATCCTCACTTTAAATGTCAAAAGAATGGTGTGGCTCCCGGTGTTTTTTTTTTTTTGTGTGACGGTCTAAATGACTATTTGAGTATTTAAGGTTGCCGACCGTTGCAACAGATAAAATAGACACACCGATCATGTATATTAAAGATAGAAGATTCCAAACACAACACCGAAGAAGCACGTGGCTAATTTGCATATCAGTTGGAGGACCGCCTGAAAATGCCCCACTCATTGGTTACATCCAAAACAAATGACCAATGAGAAACGATTCGTTATGACGCTGCTGTGATTGGCTGAAACATTATGGCTGCCTTCGTGCAACATAAACAAATACAACGTTGTTGTACAATATGTCCGACTCACTCCAGATTATATTCTAACTTTAACGTTTTCCTCAACTCTTAATTTGTCATAAATTGGCTACATTATCAACCTAAATACTCAATTTACATTGCTTGTTTGTAAAATAAATAAATAAATGACAGACTATGTCATCATCATCAGCCAATCATTACAGTGCCATACCTAGATTGACAGATTAATTCTCCAATCATGACGTGTTTTCTTCCCCAGATTGACAAGCAAATCCTCCAATCATGACAGGGCTCTTCCCAGCGTGTGCGACACTGTAATTAATCTTACATTTTATATTGAAAAACAACACATATAAAGTGACAACGATCAAGTATTTTCAAGTCATTTTGTCTCAAGTCAAGTCAAGTCCCGCCTGGTAAATTTCAAAGTGAATTAAGGAGCCTTTTCGGCCAATGTCTTCGACAAACAAGAGGAGTTGCCTCGATTCAATCATTGCGTACAGGACGTCGTTTCGAGGCACGATGGAAAGCAACCCGAGCCAGGTAGCAAAAACACTAAAGCCCCGTTTCACGAAAGTCTTGTCGCTTGTGCAGTAAATTGTATACATTTACTTCAACACGAACGTTGAGTATATGTGTATTATCTAAAAACGTGGTATTTGGATATGAATAAACCGTACTTTGTATTTATCAAATGACTACGCTTGCTACTAGTGGCGCGGAAAGTGTCTTGCAAAGCTGTTGCATGCTTATATAGTTTCATGTTTCTTAATTTCTGGTGTGTTTTCCATTGAGCGACATACCCGCCGTGGCTAGTTTATATAGTGTGGCGCAATCTTTTTAATTACTTAGATGTTGTAGAAAGTTTTTGATCACTTGTTTGGTATTTGTTGATCCGCCATGTTGAAAGGGTAACCTAGGTAGGCCTACGTGTGAAAGAAATTCCAAAACTAATTGATTGGTACGAGACTAGCATTGTCAGACATGTCTTTTTTTCAGACGATCCCAGTGAAATAAGTATCATTTTCCTGTGAGAAATATGAGCAAAGGTGTGAATTTTTAAAACTGGTGAAAATGCTCCAATTTCTGACCAACTTCTCCATACTAAATCAATAGGGGTCAAGATTTGTAGGTGTGATTTTCATACTTTGACTTTCTTTATCATTATCCTATTTTCAACAGAATCATCGGAAAAATATTTTAAAATTAATTCTAAAGTTAAATTGGAAGATTTGGCACGCAAAACATGCATATTAAAAACAAATTAAGAGGAATGAACAAACACTCCCTAAGTTGTTCATACACAGTAAGGAATAAATACAGTATAGCACACTAGTACAGTAAAGAGTAGGGTTGGCCCGTGGCATACACAGTTTTATGGAGTTGTTTAGGGCCACAACCGCTAGGGCAGGACAAATTAATTTCCGTGTTGGTGTAAACCAGTGGTCCCCAACCACCATTTTGAAACGGCAACAAAAAACATTTTTCTTTTTGGTGTTTTTATAGGTCCGTCCAATTCAGTGGTTGTCAAAAAGTTTTCAAATATTGTCAAGATTCACAAATATTCCTTAAATTAATTTTACAGATTTTCCTAAAATTGGTTAATTACATTTATTTTCATTTGATTTATTTTGTATTTTCTATTTATTTCTCTCAGTAAATGATTGGTTGAATTAATAAAGTTAAATACATATACATTTACAAATTTTGTATTTGAATAAGTAGTAGGTTCATTTCAAATAGTATTCAATAATTAAATGGGAATTAATATTTTGTAAAATAAGCTATTTTACATTAATTTTATATGCTTTTATTCATTTATATAATTGGTTAATTGATTTATTGTAAATAAAACAAAACAATATCATTATCAATATATTGTGATTATTTTATTATTATAATCTATCTATATATCGTGGAAATTCTGATTCTGCAGGTTTTTTTTTCTTTTGTCAGTTTCTTTTCTAATTCATTGCTTGACTGATCCAGGCAAACTTTTCTTGTTTGTTCAGAAAAAAAATCAGAAAGTGGGACGTTAATCACGTTGTCGTTTAAAAGATTAATTGCTCTGTTGGCCAATTTGCTGCACATTTTTTTGTATTGCCTCGCTCGCGCTATCACCAGCGAGTGCTTTTTCAGTTTCGTCAGCCTAATAGAGCAAAAAATAAAAAAGATACAGTGCCTTCCTTAGTTGCATGGCTTGAAGCACAGTCAATGATGGTTACACAACTCACAGATCTTTCTGTTCATCAATGAAAAGTGCTTCCTAACATTATCTTTAACAGTTTCCCTTTTATCTTGAGTGCCATTCTCTCTAGCCCTTTGTTCATTTGTTTTTTATTTATTTATTTATTTATTTTAAATGGAAAAAGCTCAGTGCGACTAGTACACCTCCTTCAGTCTTCATTCATAATGTGGCGGCTGCTGATTTGCTGAATGTGCGTTTAAGTGGAACTTCCGCTGAGCAAACGGCTCCGTCGAGAGCTACTTTGACGTGATTACGCCAACATTAACCGTTCGTTGTTTTAATGACACTAAAATTCACCAAATAACATGCATACTGGAGATATTTTTTGAGGAAAATAAAACGATTTCCGGACTTTTTCATTTTTACGACGTCAGTCACAAATGCTATTAGATTTGTGATTGGATAATCAAAGATGTGGAGGCGGAAGTTCCGTCTAGAGCAGATTTCTGCCTTACTCCGCGGCGCAGACAACTAGTTTTCAGCTTACAACCAAGCGTTATGAACACAGTCAATGATGGTCAAGCAGCGTGAGTTGGAAGCACAATATACTGTAGATCCTTCCATTTGTCCATACCAAAACCGTTCGCAAACTGAAGATAATGCGTAACTAAATAATGCGTAACTAACTAGAGTAGTGGTGTCACAATACCAAAATTCTGACTTCGATACTATACCTGCGTAAAATACCTTGATGCCCGATACCACGGCAAAAATCTAAAACAAATACTTTTATATGTATTTTTATTAAAACAAAACATTACGAAAAACTATGTAATAATGGAATTAGCCTTCTTAAAAATCATTTTTTTAAATAATTGGCTCGATTATTATACGTGTGTGTGTGTGTGTGTATGTATGTATGTGTGTGTATATATATATATATATATATATATATATGACATATGTGTGTTTGTATGTATATAAAATTGTACATCTATAGTCATGAAAAAAAATATTAGAGCACCCTTGTTTGTTCATTTTTTTTGTCAATTATAATACCTGGTACCACTATAGGCAGTTTACCTGAAGAATACAAAAGCTTAATTGTATTATTAAATATCATTTTGATAATTATCAAGAAAACCATGAAAAATGGTTAGGGCTAGATATCAGCTCTTGTATTCAACTCTATGTGCTATCTTCTTTGTCATTATATTTGTCCAAACAAAGGTAACTTTAGTTGCACTTGACAAAAAAAATATTTAGAAACTGAAGAAATAAGGGTTTAATGTTTTATCCATGAATATATTATTTCAATTTATATACTGTATTTACGGGTACTTTACTCATACATAACCCTGTATATTTCAAGCTTTCAAACTTATTAATTCAAGGTTTTAGTGACTTCATTTGATTTCTTCCGGCGGCACAGTGAACAACTGTTTAGCACATCTGCCGCACAGTTCTGAGGATCGGGGTTCAAATCCCGGCCCCGCCTGTGTGGAGTTTGCTTGTTCTACCCGTGTCTGCGTGGGTTTTCTCCGGGCACTCCGGTTTCCTCACACATCCCCAACACGTGTGGAATGTTGATTGAAGACTCTATGTTGCCCGAAGGTATGAATGTGTGGGCGAATGGTTGTTTGTTTATATGTGCCCTGCGATTGGCTGGCGACCAGTTCAGGGTGTACCCCGCCTCTCGCCCGAAGATAGCTGGGATAGGCTCCAGCACGCCCACGACCCTTTTGAGGATAAAGCGGTACAGAAAATGGATGGCTGATTTCTCCCATTGTAAACTAGACTTGCAATGTGAACACAGGCTTAGAGACACGCAAAGTGTTTCACAACTGACTCTGTAAGCTGCAGTCATATGTCATTTTTCATAAAGGATAAACAATATATGCCTGTGAACGTTGTTATATTGTCTGCCTACATGTACTAGTTCACAGTTTGTGTTCAAATATCCATTGCGTAAATAGTTATAATGTGGGTTTCTATTGTGTTAGCATAAAGACGTTCTAAAAGCAAAGTTGTTTGGTTGTTTTAAAGGCACAATGTGTAATTCACTTTGTTTTATGTTTAGAATGTCAATAAACCTTAACTGGGAGTGGCAATACACACCTTTCAGCCTCTTTTTAAAAAAATGTTCGCTATCAGCCAAACTGCTGCTTGTTGTGCAGTGAGTTGAATTGCATTCACTGCCACCATACAGCCAGCGCTTGTATCTCAAATTTTTGCTCGCAAGTCAAACCCCCCCCCCCCCCCAAAAAAAAACATCCAAACGACAGCTTGTATCTCTAAAAACTACCAAGTTGAGTCACTCGTATCTCAAGGTACCACTGGACGTGTACCATTTACACAGTTTTTGTAATAAGACCATTTCTTGACTTAATTTTTAAAAGTCAGTTTTTAGATTTTGTTTGGTTGTCATTGTGGAGTTTACGCTTGGTTTCTTCTTAGGTGCTGAACAGTGAGCGTTTGCAGGCACTGGAAACGTGGCTGAAAACAACCAATACAAAAGTCACTCAAGTTAATGGCCAGCGAAAGTATGGAGGACCACCTGAGGGTGAGAATAAGAACGGTTCGTACTAGATTCTTCCAAGACGCACAACTCCGATGTCAAACCCTCAGACTTTTTTTTTCTCACCATTGCTATGAAAGAGTGGATTGGCCCACCCCCAGGATACAACTGTGAGGTTTACATCAAGCACATCCCACGGGACTGCTACGAGGACCTGCTGATTCCCCTTTTCAGCTCTGTGGGGCCACTGTGGGAGTTTCGACTGATGATGAACTTCAGCGGGCAAAACCGTGGATTTGCCTATGCCAAATACGGCTCACTGGATGTAGCTAAAAATGCTATACACCAGCTACATGGTCACATGCTTGAGCCCGGTTCGCATATAAGTGTCTACCGTAGCACAGAGAAGAGGCAACTTGTCATCACTGATTTGCCAGCCTTCACTCAGCAAGATGAGCTTCTGCAGGTACTGCGGGTGTTGTATTCCCTTTGAATAACTATACATCCAGGTACACACTTGAAATCCAAAACACTCGTATCGTCTTTCTTTATTGAAATGAATAGAAAGACCATTAATCCATTCCAGCCTCCAAAAATATTTGTAATGTTTTGTCTTTGATAACAAAAATAGCGCTCTAAAATATACTTTATAAAAACATGCAGTAAACAGTTTTAGCCACATTTCACACTTAAATCTAATGGGCATTGTGCTGCTCCTTCTGGTGTGTGCACCTTGGCCACCTGGCGGCAGTATAATACAGACACAAAAATACATGGAAACTGTCACAAGTTACTCCTTTGTAAGTTGCAGCAATATTAGTCATTCTTCACAGAGGATAAAGAATATGTGACTATGAATATTGTCATTATCTGTCCATGTGTTGCTCTACCATTTGTGTTAAAATACCTGCAGCCTGAAGGTTTATAACACCACTACGTAGATGGTATCCGTTAGCTCGTCTATAGCGTTTCCCATTGTGTTAGCATGAATATTAAGCTAGCTGACTTAAAGGCTAAGCTATGCGGTTGTTTTCAATACACACCATTCTCTTTGTTTCATGTTTATTTTGAAAGTAAACTTCATTAAACCGCTTTCAGCTTCTTTTTTTGATTTGATTTGCCAAACCGCTGCTTGTTGTGCAGTGAGTTGGGTTCACTGCTACCATACAGCGTTCTCAGATTTTTGCTCGCAAATCAAAGCAGAAAATCAAAACAACGGATCGTATCGCGAAAACTAATAAATTGGGTATCTCTCGAGCAGAGGTGGGTTGTAACGCGCTACAATTACTCCGTTACATTTACTAAAGTAACATTTTCCATAAACTGTACTTGTCAGAGTACTTTAAATGCACCATACTTTTTACTTTTGAGTATTTATGTGAAGAAGGATCGATACTTTTACTCAGTTACAATGATCGACGTGATTCGCTACTTTTATTTATTCATTGCGTGTGCGCGTCTATTTTTAGACTCCATCTTTGACTTCCTCATAGGGTTAGCCTTTGCGAGCCAATCAAAATGACTCATTTGGTGCTGCGCGACTGTTTATGTTACAGACTCCAAAAAAACAGTACCTTTATCATGCAGCTCTTAAATTATGACTGCCCAAACTTGGATATTTCAGCCAACTTCTAACTTGAGAGAACACCTTGCGGTAAATTGCAGATGTTTCTATTAATGTTTTGGCAGGGGATATGGCAAAATTTGCACTATTCCTATGGTGTCACACACGCACACACAATCAATACGTTTGTTCAGCAAACAGCTGCATGAAGTAATTTAAGCAAATAAAGCAAATAATATTTCTGTCGGGCCCAATGTATGTGTTGTTGGGCAGTTAAAAATTTAAATGGTGGCAGGTGTGTGTCGACTCCCATATATTATTATTTTTTAATTTTATTTGATGTTCATGCTCTGATTTAAAAAAATAAAAAATAAAAAATCAGAAGTTACTCTTTACTTGAGTAGTTTTTTCAAATACTTTCTTACTCTGAAGTAAATATTTGGATGACTACTTTTGCTTGAGTCATATTATTCTAAAGTAACCGTACTCTTACTTGAGTACAATATTTGGCTACTCTACCCACCTCTGGACCCCAATATTTGTAATTTTATGCGTACCTGTGGCTAGAAAGCAAAGCGTGGAGCGTCTCTGTCACGGAGATAGAGTCAGTGAATGGGGCGATCGATCATTGCCAACAGCCTTTCAAAAAATCCTCATTCTCCTTTATTACTGCCCATTTTCCGTATTTATGGCTAGCCGTGTTTTTTTTTTTTTTTTTTTACATTCGCAACGTTTTTGTGGTTCTAAAAAAGAAGTACAGTATACTGTACGTAGAGCCTCAGAACCTGATACAGGGTCACAGTTTTCCATTGCAGCGCGTTGGTCGACATGCGGCGGGAACCTCTCTAGTCACCCTTGATTGGACAAGCCAAAAGTCGCAACAACACAGCTGGATTCTAGGTTTTAAGTTAACAGGTAAGGCAGACCAAAATGGAATAACGGATTCAAAGAAGCACTTAAATATACACAAAACAACATTCAAGAACTGAACTAACAGCAAAGCAAAATACAAAGCAATTTTTAAATATAGCATGTCCACTGAGTTATGTTAGAAAGTTTTAACTGAGCATGTCAAAGTTTTTCAATCCATTTAAAGTCTATTTAGCACTTGCCTGTTATACACATTGTTGTTCTGAGTGACCTTTAATGGAAGTGAACCTAATCTTTTGCATTTATGTTTTCTAACAATTAGGTGCTACATAGACTGATAGAAGGGGTTGAGACCCTTTCCCTGAAGTCTCAACGTAGAGGAGAGGGTTTGACAGCTATAGCTGTCTTCTCATCTCACCATGCTGCTTCTATGGCAAAGAGGGTGCTGGAGGAAGGTAAGTGAACTGCAATTGCAGGAGGTGGGCATACAGTTGTAGTCAGAATTTTATATATAGTTGAAACCAGATATTGACATACACTATATAAAAATACACTTTTCACTCCTCACTTTCTGACATGAAATCAGACAAAACCTTTCCTGTTTTAGGTAGGATTACCAAAACTTTTCATATTTTCTTAATGCCAGAAGGGCGCCCTAAGATACGAGTTCAGTTATTTTTCGTGACCTCGCTCGTATCTTGACACACTCATATCGCAATTAATCTTTCACCATTGAAATGAATGCAAATGCAATGTAGCCATTCCAGCCCTCAACAGTATTGTACTATAAAAATGCATAGTAATAACATTTACTCTCCATATAACCTGTAAACACAGAAAACGCAAGCAGAAATGACCACTGTACCTAATATTTTGTTCTTCCTTGTTGTACTGTGGGGTTAATTGGGAGTTGGCAAACCACCTTAATGGTACATTAGCGCCACCAATGGATATTGTCCTTCTACTGCAAGGAAATCAATGTGTATTGATGGTGGCCGATTTTTAGCTACCACCATCAAGCGGTGGCATCTGAAGCGCACGCGTATCTCAGAATTTTACTCCTTTGTCAAGACAAAAAATGGACCAAGCGACCGCTCGTATCTCGAAAAACTCATACAGTAAGGCGCTTGTATCTTAAGGTACAGCTGTAAAGTCATAGCTTGAGATACAAGTTTAACTCGTATAGCCAAAATACGTGACCTTTAAAGCATGCTCAAGGAGGGCAGAAGAACATGCGTCACACGCTTGCTACAAGCAACACAGGGTGTGTTTAGGGTGTTTACAACGCAGAAGCTTGCATGTGCAACCCACGCCGCAGCACATTAATCCTTTTTTTCCCCTAATTATAAGGTTTTTATGATCGTGAGAACCCAAAATCGAAATCATGATTACATTTTAATTAATCGCCCAGCCCTACAAAGTTCCGGACCTCAATGTTTGAATTTACATAGCCAACCCATCCATCCATTCCTTTTCTGTATCACTCAACACAAGTGTGCTGGAGCCTATTCCAGCAGACTTTGGGGATTCAATTGGAATTCAATTGCTCTTTGTTGCGTTGTCAGTCATCAGGCTCTGCTATTCTGGGCTTTCAGTTTGGTTATCTTTCAAGTAATTGCCCCTGGATTTAGTGGATGGTTGAAGGATTTGTGTTTCATTTGGAAGTACTGCTTAACGTTCTCACTTTGTCTCAAAGCCACAGTCCTACAAATATTGAGACACAACCGTTTTGAGGCGGCTTCCGGAAGAAATAGAAGTGTGTTGCGTCCATTCATTTTTAAAAGCTCTCTTTTCCGAGTCGACTTTGTGAACTTTGAAACGGGCTATGCCGCCAGCATCTTCACCGGCAAATCTCTTCACCAATGTCACCGGTCAACAACTCTATACTGTAATTCTGTGTTCTATGACAGCGGCCTATGGGAGAAAAAAAAATGCTGTACATTATACTTGTATGTTTAGGCGGCAAGATGGACGACTGGTTAGCACATCTGCCTCACAATTCTGAGGGCCGGGGTTAAAATCCCGGCCCCGCCTGGGTGTAGTTTGCATGTTCTCCCCGTGCCTGCGTATGTTTTCTCCGGGCACTCCGGCTTCCTCCCACATCCCAAAAACTTGCGTGGTAGGTTGATTGAAGACTCTAAAATTGCCCGTAGGTGTGAATGTGAGTGCGAATGGTTATTTGTTTATATGTGCCCTGCAATTGGCCCACGACCAGTTCAGGGTGTACCCCACCTCTCGCTTAAAGATAGCTGGGATAGGCTCCAGCACGCCCGTGACCCTAGTGAGGATAAGCGGTACAGAAAATTGATGGATTGATTATGCGTTTAACTGCAATTGACCGTTGGTCCACATGAGACCTTTTAACCAAATTTGAACCCATCTTTTTTATCTTCTATTATCGTTGTTAAATATTGCCTACTAATGCACATGTTTTTGTCACTAGCATTTCAGAAGAAATATGGTTTAAGCATCTCAGTCAGGTGGCTGTCCCAAATGAAAGCATGCTCCAATGAGGTGCAACTTCCTCGTCGTCTGCAACACCATCCGTCCATTCCTGTGCATTTGGGAAGAGCTGTGGGAGTACCCATTGCCCCCAAATCAAACTCCAGTCTGTGGTCCACAGCATCTCCAATGACCACCCTTGACAAGATTTGTGCGGAGATTGGAATTGGTCTGCCACAGTTTGAGCTGTTCTGCAGCTATGCTTGCCCTGATGGATTACTCTGCTTTACCTATACGGTGTGTATTCCCAGGGCAGGCGCAGTTTTGCAAGGGCTGGTTATGATCTTGCCGGGAGCCACCGCCGCTACCACACTGGAGAGGGCTCACGAGGCTGCAGCTCAGCAGGTCCTGCAGTCTTTGAATGTGATGCAGTTTTCCACTAATGGCATCTGATAAGACGTCCATCCTCTCCTTGCTCCACTTTTTCATGCTGTATTTTCTCGTTCTTGTTTTTGAAGTGTTTTATCTTGATTGCTGTTTGTTCATCTATGCATGTTTTTATTAAGAGTTGTAATGGTGTATTTGTTTGAACTTGTTTGATTCATGCATGTTTTATTGTTTGACTGGTTTGTTTATAAAATACAAAAGAAAACATTGTAGTGTCTTTATATAAACATGCAATGCAAGATGAACAGTACACATCCATCGAGTACTAACCCTAGCACATGTGTACAATCTGTGAAAAAATCCTCCCTGGTCTAATCTTGTAATTAAGAGTTTTAGGAAACCACCGCGCCCGAGAAAAAACAACCAATCAGCGACAGAATGCATGACTGATGAGGTGTCAATCATTTGCCATGCGTTCACGGGCACACACCCGCAGCCCCACACTGACATGTTAACTTGGGCTTCAGGAGCTTTGCTGAAACTGACAGAATATCTACTTTTGGAAAATAAAAATACCTATCCCTCATTTGCCAAGACTAGCAAACATGCAGAGCGATAGGACCTCAGGCAACTGAGAGGATTCAGATTAATAACACTTATGCAAATAACGCAAAGTAACAAAGCCATTTGCTGGATATTTTTATTTTTTTAAAGTCAATCAATGTATTAGAAGGAAGAATGTGGTAAGAATACAAGTACTTTTATTTAGAAAAGAAGTTTGTGGAGCATCTTGAGTCCAAGGTGAATTCAGTCTCTTTGATACCAATTCTCCTGCATGAATACTATACAATATTATTATAATTAAGTGCACTAATTAATGATAACGTAACATATTTAAAGAATTAAACTTTTAATAAACAGCTTGAAGCAACAACTTAGACTTTTTTTCTGCAGATGATGTGGTGTCGTTCTATTGTTTTTTTTTTCTAATAGTAAGGTATCACACTTGTAGTGGCAGTACACTGCGATCCTGCGTCACACAAACGGTATTAAGTCATTAAAATAACCTTTTGGCATTCATACAAATGCTGCAAAAACTTGCTTTCACTTTGTACATGAGGTGCTTTCAAGGACGCCCAATATAAAAGGATATCTCAAACACAAACCAAAAATAGTAATAATATTAATAACACCACCAATGAATTAAACCTAACGACAAAACCAATATCACACGAGATGGCACCAAAATAGTACTTTTATTACTTTGGCCTAAGCACAAAACAGATGAAAATAAACATGAGAATATGCACATATGTGAGGTTTTGCTGTAGTAAAGATTCAGATCTACAATGCATTACTGACTTGAGGTCCCTCAGGAATTCCTGACTGGGTTTTTGTCTGTTGGTTTCCACTCTTCGTGGATTAACCCTAATTGACAAATATGACTGATTCCGGTCAGGAGTACAGGGACAAGGGGCTGGACATAAGTTCGGACACTGCTTGTATTCATCCTACGACACACACGTTTTAGGAACATTGCGAGTTACCAAGGAGTGTAGAAAGAAGTCTAGTGCTTCAAAAGGTACGCGAGGACGACGAATACATTCCCAGAAATGGGTGCCAACTTGACCCTGTGCTGCTGCCACTACTATCTCAAGTACAACATTGATGAGAAAAAGGCATTTTTGCGGTAAGCTGATGAGTGTGAAACCAAAATCTTGAAGACTCATTCTTTTAAACTCGTTTTCTCTTTGCAGCATACACACTGCCAAAGCTTCCGAAACGTCCAAGACTCCATTCCAGCTGTCCAGCGAGTCCAGTGATGGTGACACGGAGCAGCAGCTCGCAAAGAGGCCTCCGTGGCTCACGCAGCAAAACCCGTGGACAAATAAATGCTGCGCCTCATACAGCAGAAGGGAATCAGACCGAGACCTGCAGACTTTTATCAGCTTGAGAAATCAGGTTGACCAGGCTACAGAGGTGAGACGCTAAATGCGGTTGGGTTTATGTGCAACAATTGTACAGTCTTTCATTGGTGGGACAACAGAAGCATGTTGCTGACCTAAATTTGATGGGTTCAAATGCAAAAAAATATAAATAAATAAAATACCTGACAAGCGCCATTTTGCCCCCCAAAAATAGAACCACGTCTACTTGTAACAACGTGACAAGTGGCTGCCTTCTTTGTGGAATTTTCTAAAAACATGAACACTTCAAAGGCCTCTAAAATCCTCCATAACAAATAAATTCAGGAAAGCAAACAATTGATGACTAAAGTACATGACCTGCTGCAGACACTGCTCACAAATAATGTTCCATTTGTGTTATTTTAGTGAAATTTGTAAAGTAACGCTGTTTGAAACATCACAGTACTTTTGGCGCGTCGACTTAGAGAACCCCTTGGAATTTCGACCCAGCTAATTGGTGGATATTTTAAACTGAAACTTGTCAGGCAATCGGAGAAGGGCTTACCCGACTAGTTGACAAAACGAAAGCATCAAGGAGATATGATGTTATCATGAAGTTATACTGTTTTAACTCAAACTTAAAAGGCGTTTTGGACCAGGTTATCTTCGGTAAATATCACACAAAAACGTTCCGCCAAAAGGCCATATTTTCGGACACAAAAAAAACCAACTAAATTCCTCCGGGACCAATCTTCCGTTTTTCAAAATTCTGTGTGGTTTTACTCAGGTTGAAGCGGCCATTCCAACCAGACTCAGCATTTTTACACACTTGTCATTTTGGGGAAATCTTGTCACGCTGCTACTACTAGCAGGCTGCCGGTCATGGCATTTCCTAACCCCTCTGAAACTAAACAACTCCTATGTAAATCTCACCAAAAATTAAGTGAGTGTATAATACAGGAAGTCTTCGAGTTACGGCGCACTCGACCTATGACGTTTCGACTTTACGAGAGCCCGTGCCTCGTCCGCCATTTTGTCCAAGCACCATAGTGTTTCTGCTTAGCTAGTGCATAGTGCTTGTATGTGTCTGTGCGCCGGGAGTATCTTTGCCTTTTTCGTCCTCCTTTTTTCACACTCTCAGCAGTAATGGTAAGTACAGCATTTTATTTTTTTTCATTTTAATGTATTTTAGTTTCTTTATACGAAGTGTTAACCTTTCCTGCTACGGTCACTTGACCGTGGTCGGGAGACGCAGGGGTTAACTCCCTTCTCTAAACTAAGCTGGATGGCGGCAACAATAAAGGCACGAAGCACCGATTTGCTGCTTTAATGGCTTTATTAGCTCCTCTGCACATTCAACGTCAACGGGTCCTCCGCTAATCGCTACTCTTCCCCGGTCGCCGTCACTACACTCGCACCTGAGCGCACTCCATCATCCTTCACATTCCCGTCTCACTCACACATCGACACACACACTGAGCTTGCTGTCACAATCACGTGGGACAATACCCGTAACAGAAGTATTTCGCCGTAAATTTCGACTTTAACGGTGAAATCTGATTTACGCGGAAATTCGTGTTACGTCGCCAGCGTAGAAACGGAACTCGTTCGTAAATCGAGGACTTCCTGTATTATAAATATCAACTGTTGAGTAGACTGGTTTTTCCATAAAATGACTTCAGAGACCTCGTTGAAAGTCTTTTTTCAACAGGTACATTTTTTTCCCCCAAATCACCCTCTTAATTACTTAATTTAAATTAACTTTGAATACCCTAAATCACGTGTCAAACTCAAGGTCCTGGGTCCACATTTGGCCCGCCACATTATTTTATGTGGTTCGTGAAAGAAGATAATTTGCATCAACTTCTGTGATTCTTGTTAAAATCTGGACCAAAATTTCAAATCGTCATATTTAATAAATGATAATGTTGAGCGATTGGAAGCATTTATTTTGTTACTAAACTCCCTTTTACAGTAATATGAACAGTAGTCAAATAAACTATTGGCCTTGAGTTTTGAAACTATCCATCAATTTGTTGTGTATACGTATGTAATACTACGATGAGGTGATGAAACACTTAGATGGTTTCACAGTCGTCACGGCCCAGCATTTGAAACTGTACCAACAATGTGGCCCATGACAAAAATGAATTTGACACCCCTGCCTTAAATAAATGTATTTACTTTAACCTGGAACCAGAAATAAAAAAAAATAATGTTACTCAATTCACAAAAAAATGGAGATGTCTGTTTTTGCATTTGAACTCTTCATTTACAACCTAGATTTGATTATTTATTACATTAATTTATTACCAACAGTCTATTCTCTCGACAACACTGCTTCCAGTATGTTTATGTGGGTTTCAGCCTCTGTGTTTCCATGTCAATATATAATCTGCGCACAGCCATGAGAATCAGGAGTGCTGGGCTGGCCTATGTAACGTAAACTGTATTAGTATTGGGACTGTTTTGTGTGTGCGTGTGTGTGTGTGTGTGTTAAGCAATATCATTTCTAGCTAGCTACCCCACAACAACAACATTTTTCCATCCTCTGATCAGTTGGTCATTCTATTATTGGAAGAAAAATGTAACTAAATATTTTTGTGTCATACAGGATAGAAAACACTGTTGTAAAGACAAAAAAAAAATCAATTGAATGACTTTCTAGTTATGTAAATACAATTTTAAAAGTTCCTATTAGAATACTGACAGAATTTTAAGTTCATGACTTGGTTTCAGCGAATCCATATATTGCATTAAGATGACTGCTGTGCCTCGCTGGGTTTTCCCCACATTTACATTTGTACAAGGGTATACTGTAAAACTTTTCACATGTACGTGCTTCTGTAATTCACTAATTAAGTCTATCGCTGTTCAGCAATTTTAATATAATTCTTCAATTACCATGAGAGGTTAGAACAGTCCCAGATGGGAGCTTTCACACGAGCCTTTGACTCGCAATTGTCAAGAAAAACTGCTGATTACATTAGAGGAATGAAGGCAGGCGACGTTCCACAGCTACAAACTCCGCATAGTTGCCTCGAAAGTAACATTTACAGCATGGGTGTTTGTGATTAAGACAAAATATTACACACATACATACAAACATGAAAAGATGAACAAAGTCAAAGCCATTACTGTATGTCAAATAAATGTTCCCAATTCAAATTAGGTAAAATGCCATTAATCTGTTACAGCCCTCCCAAAACATGTTTAAAATAAAGAAAAATATCTCTGCATTTACGAACACAGAAAACATGCTCCCGCGGCACTAGAAGGCACTCCTGTTACCATTGTACTTATTACTTTTTCTTCATTTGATTGTTTTGTAATCATGGCCTAGAGGTTTTTTTCATTCAAGTATTTACTTTATTTATATTGTGACTTTACTACTGCGCTAGAGTAAGATCGTGAATACAGCACGTTTTTTGTAACAACTTTTGTAGAAATTCAGGTTACGCCGCCGCCATAGGAACGGAACTTGTCATAAACTAAAGTACCTCTGTAATTCTTGGTCAATTTGTTTGACTCAAATTTTGGGGGGCAAAAGTTTACAGTGGCAGTATTGAGATGATCGCATTTCGAACATTTTCTGGGTCAACATTTTGCAGAGCCAATTAAAACATGGTTCATAACAGAACATCGCAATAAACAAATTATAGCTCTAGAAAACACACTGTGCTAAGGAAGCAGTACATGTGACAGACAATGTTCATGTTCGGCATTAAAGGGTGATGGAACACATTAAACACTTAAACAATGTTCCTTTCAGATAATTAGGCCAAGTTTGGTTGGCCTAGAAAATAAATTAGACACTAAACAAGTCTGGAAATGCAAAAGGACTTGGCAGCTGTTAAACTTCCTACTATGCATCATTTGGAATAGAACAGACATTTTGACTTTGACTCATTTTAGTTTGGTGTAAAAATCATTTTATTTATTTTGAAAGTTCCGACGATGCTTGGTTGGTGTAAAATTATATAAGGAACGAGTTTAAAACTACTGTTATTGTTGCAGATAATGAATAGTTTAAATGAATCATTGGTTTAATCTCACTTTAGAGCTGTAGCTTGAATACTTTTAGAGTTGATTATTTTATCAATTACTTCATTGATTAGTTGTCGTTTAATCGATGAATTGTTGCACCTCTATTTAATTTATATATACACAGTGTTCTCCGCAAACTCATAAATTCACCCATTTACAGATTTTTAATTGCTGAAAGTAATAAAAGTTGTGCTTTGGCACCATCTTGGTGCCAAGTACCTATGTTGAAGTGAGAGGAGGAGGTTCCATGAGACAGGCAGAAGTCTTGTCTAATAGAAAAGTGGTGCTTTGCTGCCATCTAGTGGCATCTACGAGAAATTACAAACCTTTTTACAACAATTGTCTACACAAGCTACAGAATTGATGTTCACGATCATTTAATCGATTGAGCCTGCGCGTAATTTAAACTTTATTTCCCGTCTCGTCAACCCATCTTACATAATGTCTTTGCCAAAGGAATGGGAACAGCTGAATTATGACATCCACACACTCCGCTATGCCAAACGAGAAGTGAGAGCACGTTGGAAGAAAATCCTGCTGCAATTAGGTGAGGCACTGTTGTTTTTGTTTTGATGTAAAGCGGGAAACAAACGCTCCGACAATCAGGCCAAACTTGAGCGTTTTCCCTCCCTTGCTATTAAAGTCAGCAAAGGCCTGATTATCCTATTATCTTATCTTATCTTATCTTATAACATTATTCTAAGCAGTTATTCTGTGGGATGTGTTAAGAGTGAATTTTTTTCCCCTCATTGGGCTGTTCCCAAAACTGTCGAGACTAACAAATGGTGTACCTGTTCAATATTTACGATCCGCAAAGGTGGAATCAGGGCAACTGGACTGTTCTTATTTGTTGAAGATGTTTCACCTTCAATCCAAAAAAAGGGTTCTTCACTTCTAAAATTTTAGATGTGGAGACTCCCGCTTTACACCTTGTTGGGTGTGTTCCTTTGGGGTGGTCAACAATAAATTGTTTTTGTGTCCTGTTGCGGTTGGGGAAACGGCCGGCCAATAATCTGTCGTTCATACGTCTTGTTGCAAAACAGCTATTTAGCTATGTAATGTAATTTGAGGCGACCTTTGGAAGGAGAGATGTCAGGACATAGTCACATGCAGACGATAGGTAATGTCTGAAACCTCCTTCTCTTTTTAGAGACGGCTTTTCTAGTTTGACATAGATGGCTTCTCTTACGCCTCTTTCAAAACAGCGGTCCTCCTTATCCACACTTTTGATGTTGTCTTCTTGAGAGGCAAATGAACCTTTGATTCTGGACCCGAAGAAGCCGGCCGTCGATACTGTGCCCTGCGTGTGTCTGATAAGCGGTTGCTTCGTCTCTCTGACGTAGAGTGGTTGTTTGTTTATATGTGTGCCCTGCGATTGTCTGGCGACCAGTTCAGGGTGCACCCCGCCTCTCGCCCAGAGTTAACCGGGATAGGCTACAGCACGTCCGTGACCATAGTGAGGATAAGCGGAACAGAAAATGGGGGGATGGATGTCGTCAACAAACAAGAACAGTTCAGCTGCCTTGATTCAACCCTCGCGGATTACCTTGACCTGGATCACTGAGAATCTACACAGAAATATTTACGATCACAAATCCTTAAGTGATCATTTGTGATCAGAGCAGTTGATGTACAGTATTTATTTCGGTTTGCTTATATTTTGCTTTGTTTGACTCTTTTGTCTTCGGCCAGGTCGGCATTGCAAATGAGAATTTGTTCTCCATTGCCTTACCTGAATAAAAAAAGTAAAATAAAAAAAAATAAAATAAAAACTGCAATTTTTTTCTCACAATATGTAGGCTAAAAATCGGTTAAGATGTTAATATTATCCAATACAGTTAGTTCCGTTTGGAATGGAATGGATTCTTAAAGTGTGGTAGTGGTATGTGGGCTCCCTTCAGAACTAGTGACTGAATTATACTTTCAAACTGCATTTGTACATTGGCTTCAAGTTTTGTTCATTTTTTCATGTAGTACAGTATTAGGGCTGCAACTAAAAAAAGTGCACAAATAGGTTTCTCATTTACACATGGTCCTACAAAACTACTGTATTTTAATATTGGTCATTTTTGTGGCACATGGAAAGCCAAGTATGTTGGGGGAGGAGGTGGTAGTATTTAGTGGTGTAAAAGGTTTGGGAACCAATGATCTGTGAGTTACCTCGGGTGGGTGGGTTCTCTCCCTGCAGGATATCAATCTGAGGTGGACTCCTTGCTATACGTCAACAAGCAAAGTTACTTAAATCGGGACCAGGAGAGTCTCACCAGAGCTACTGAACTCTTGACCCAGTTGTTGGAACACACTTCCCTGTTTCCTGCAGGAACAGGACATCGGACCAGATACCTCTTTGTTATGGTACATACACGCACACACACAAGCATCTGTGTTGTCTCGATTTTTTTTCTTATCACTAACTTATTAGAAGAGGAGCAGAATTGAAGGCTCACTAAATGGAATTAAATTCCGCATGCAGTTGATTGTATGAAGCGTAGGGAATAATTTACCTCGGCACGTCTCTCTTTTGCACGACTTGTTCAGGACCGCTTGGTGTCTCTGGACAGCGCCGAAGACTTTGTCAGACTGGCTGTGGAAAAATATCCAAAAGCTTAGAGGCAACATGGCAGAAACAAAGCACATAATTCATGTTATTGTAAGCAACATTATACTGTTTTGTACTGTAATCTTTTCTTTTCTAATCTTTATTTTGTTACCCAACTGTTTTCTATTTTTTGCATTTTAATTGATAACCTGAATATAGTGAGTCTAGATATGAACTTTTACATTGGGTTGCTAATGTTATGCACTGTAGTAAAATACAAGAGTAAAACAGCATTTTGGACAAGAATGTCACGTGTGGGAAGTAGCTGGACCCAAGAGCAGGCGGAGGCTGATGTAAAATGATGAACAGTTTATTGAGCAAAGGTTATGGAGGTGGTCCTGGATGTGTTGGCAGGCTGTGGCGTGGACAGGTGGCAGGCAGTGGACAGAACAGGCGGCTGGCAGGAATGAGGTGGGTCAGGAACACTGGGAACGAGGAGACAGAGTAGGAGGAGTTGAGTAGCTTACATGAGTACGGTGGGCCGTGGTACTGCTACGAGAGGCTGCAATACTTTGGCGAGGATTTCCGGGAACAGGCAGGCTTAAATGTAGGTGGTGATGAGGGTTGATTGGAGACAGGTGCGTGGCTTGAGGAGAAGCTGAAACAGAGAGGGGAGGGGAGGGGAGAGAGAGAACGAGAGGGCGCCATCCAGGCTCCAAAACAGTACTGGAGGGCAGTACATGACAAAGAATAAATGTACAGCATGCAAAATAATGCAAAAATGCAAAATAAAATAAGTTTGCTTTCTGGTTCAAGAATACAAGCACTTGTAGTATACACATGTACTACTCCAAATATATATAGTTTTTGGGTGAAATTTTAGAATGAAGCTAAAATGCATTTTACCCTTTATAGGTGAAATTTATATTACCTTCTTACCGTCATCTGTTTCACTACTTTTTGCACAACTTGATGTTCTCAGAGCTGCCAACCTGTAAAATTCTCTTCCAGAACAATGTGTCCAAATTTGTCTGAATTTCCATATTTTTTAAATTTTGTCAAGAACATTTCGGGGCGACAGTAATGATCATAATTTTCAAGAAATTATTGCTTTAATATTTGTCATTTTAATATTTTTATTACATCAACCTTGTAATGATGGACGCAGTTGCAGCCTGAATCAAAGTACCAGTAGAGGAGATTTCGACGTTCCATCATAAAAAATTATTTGCCAATTGTTTTCAACCCTGGTAACAAAATAAGAGCCGATCCTAGCTTTCTTCAGGCGAGAGGCAGGTACACCCTGAAATGGTCGCCAGCCAATGGCAGGGCACATATAAACCATTCGCACTCACATTCACACCTACGGAGAATTTAGAGTCTTCAATCAACCTACCATGCATGTTTTGGGGATGTGGGAGGAAACCGGAATACCCAGAGAAAACCCACGCAGGCAGAACATGCAAACTCCACACAGGCGGGACCGGGATTTGAACCCCGGTCCTCAGAACTGTGAGGCAGATGTGCTAAACAGTCGCACTTGTCAGATCTTCAACGTCAAAATTAAAACTCAGCACTCGATTTTGCAAACAAACGTATAACATTGCTGATAGACTGAATTGGATAGTTTCTGTTTGGACAATAGTTTTGGTTTCTATTTTGTGCAATGCACTTCTTGTACGCATACAAGAAGTGCATTTAAGAAGAAGAAACGTAATTACATGCTATATATATTACATATTTATATTTGCTATATCCACAATTACTGCTGAAACGATGCAAAGCTCCGCATAGCAGGACTTATCCAAACCTTGTTGCTTTTTATCGCAGGTTGTACAAGTTTGTGCCAGCTGATACCAAGTAAAGATATGCAGCAAAGCTTTCGTACAACAGCGGCAACCAATTATTTGCCTTAAAGGTGGAGTTATGGACAAATGAGTCCTAAATCCATTCACCTTGCCTGAGCTGAGGCGATGTATTTGATTGACAACTTTTAATTGACGCTTTTCCTGTTTCGTCATACAATTTCCGCTTTTGTCGCCCTACTAGTGGGGTGAATGCAAGTAAACAGCTCGAAGGCTACTGCACACAGAGCGACTAGGCCAAACCCGATTGAACTGTCGCGCAGTGAGTGTGCAGCGTTTGGCAATTGTTTCCATGAGTGGCTGATGAGCCTGCCACTGGTTTTGGCTGCACACCGTCGCAACGTAGCAGTTTACAGCCAATCAAAATGCACAGTCAGAAGCTTTCACTCACACTGAAAATACATTTCCAGGTTTGCGAGCTGCACCGCCTCTCGCCATATAAGTAGGAGCAGTTAAGTAATAATGAAAGTAGTTAAAGCATCAAATCTTGTGTTTTACATCAATACTTGCGTTTGTATAATGTGCCTGTGGATGAAAAACCGAAGTTTGTGGCCAAAATGTACATGAATGGTACATACACGCTGTATATGCTGGAAAATATCCACACTTTCAGTTTTATCCTCACATACGTCGTCCATCTTTAGCAACCCTCTTATTCCTTAAATATTAATCTATATTTTGATGGTTTAAGAAATGTGATGTGCATGAATATACTGTATACATTAGTTAGGTATGTTACTAAATCCAGAAAAATGACCACCGCCACGGCCAGGAGAAAATATGTTGTTGTGAATAAGTGTAAGTAGTAAGAAAGAAACATCCATCCATTTTCTGAGCCACTTCTCCTCACTTGGGTCGCGGGCGTGCTGGAGCCTATCCCAGCTATCATCGGGCAGGAGGCGGGGTGCACCCTCAACTGGTTGCCAGCCAATCGCAGGGCACATACAAACAAACAACCATTCGCACTCACATTCACACCTTCGGGCAATTTAGAGTCTCCAATTTATGCATGTTTTTGGGATGTGGGAGGAAAGCGGAGTGCCCGGAGAAAACCCACGCAGGCACGGGGAGAACATGCAAACTCCACACAGGCGGGGCCGGGGATTGAACCCGGGTCCTCAGAACTGTGAGGCTGACGCTCTTACCAGTCGGCCACCAGCCTTAGATTTATCCATTTTTCAATTTTCTCCACGACAAATGAGACTGTCATTGATTTTTTAACTTTTTAGTTGAACATCAAATAATAAACGTACTTTCATGTTCTTACTGCCCTTTAATATTGTAAAGGACTGTTATATGTGTTTATTGGGGGGGTTGTGAGAGCAAGATGTGTTCTGTTAATTCCGAGGGGATTTGAATGCATCTCTCTCCACATTGTGGAGAAATGGGAGAGACAGAGAGTGTGTGTGTGTGTGTCTGTGTGTGTGTGTTTGTGCGCGTGCGTGTGTGTGCGTGCATGCGTCAGGAACAACAACAACAAGAAGGTATGTGAGTTAATCCTCAGTTTATATTGTTGCCTGATGACCCAATACAGTATTTCACTTACAAATATCCAGTGTCTTTTACTTTAATACTGTGACTTATTTAAGATATTTGTCAAAAATGTTAATATCTTCAGTTCACAACAACCTCAAGGTTTTCTAACTCATCTTTTAAATATTACATCAAGATCTGCTTTAATTCTCTGTCTGAGGCCCTAAATATGACAAAATGAATTAGCAGAGAGCAGTAGTGGCATTTGATGGATTGATTGAATGTATATTGTATATGTATATTGATATACATATATATCACATACACTGTAAGCACTTATAAGTACAATTATACATACACCTGGAGCTCTGCAGAGAACTGTATGACAGTAAAGTGATAAAAAAAAGACATTCAGGTAAAACATCACCACATCACCACTCTGTCTACAGTATGTTGGCCTCACGGGAGGCAGGCTGCAGAAGGCGAAGAGTGACAATGTGCTTAACTGCTTTTCTAAACCAGGGGTAAAAAAGGGCGTATATTAAGGGGTTCACACACGAGTTCACATCATACAAATAAAGAACAAATTTCGTCACTGAACCAAAATTCTCATTATCAGCCACCAGACTGACAATGTAGTACGGACAGAAACACACCAGAAAGACAAGAACGAGAACACCAAGAGTCATGGCCGCCTTCAACTCGGATGACTTTGCTCTGAAAGGGGCAGAATGTTGTAATTTGAGGCATTTAACATGAGCGCGCATGGCTCGCGCCTGAGAAACAGCGACCACAAACACTCTCATGTACAGCATGAAGATGATGCTGAGAGGAAGGACAAAGCTTACGACGAGGTCCAGAATGCCTGCGTAAACCTCAAAACCGATCACGCACTCTCCGCGGCACGAGTTGTACATTCCAGGACGAACCAATTGGTCCTTTAAAATGATGGCACAGTGGAGAAGAGCAGCCACCCAGGAGAGACAAACACAAGATCGAATTCTTTTCACAGTGACTTTGACGTTATAATGCAGAGGATGACAAATAGCCACGTAACGGTCGGCCGATATCAGCACCATGTTTCCGACCGAGGAGGATGCTGCGGTGAAAGTCGTGTAACTCCACAGAGAACAGGCAATGTCACCGAGAAACCAGCAGGATGTGCTCATGTAGATCTCACCTGGCATCGCCACCAAGCCCACCAGCAAGTCTGAGACGGCGAGGGAGAGGAGGAGGAGGTTGAAACCATAAATGTTTCGTTCATTCATCTTCCGTTCTGCTTATCCTCAATTGGTCACAGGCGTGCTGGAGCCTAGCTCAGCTATCTTCGGGCGAGAAGCGGGGTACACCCTGAACTGGTCGCCAGTCAATCGCAGGGCACATAGAAACAAACAGCCATTCGCACCTCCGGGCAATTTAGAGACTTCAATTAACCTACCCTGCGTATTTTTGGGATGTGGGAGGAAACCGGAGTACCCGGAGAGACCCCACACAGGCACGGGAAGAACATGCAAACTCCACACAGGTGGGGCCGGGATTTGAACTCTGGTCCTCAGAACTGTGAGGCAGATGTGCTAACCAGTCAGGCGCGTGCCGCCCCATAAATGTTTTTATTCTCAAATTGTTGTCGGACCAAAAGCCAACAAGAAGGCCCGCCTGAGGTTTGGGATTAGGCCTGGTACACACATAAAGATTTTTCGACCTTACAGATAAAGATAATAAATCTGGCACTTAACAGTTTTGGTCGTCTTGTGTGTGGTGTGGTCCGATAATATCAACACAGAACACCACATACTGTACATGATTCTTTTCAAATGCCGAATTCGAAATCAGGCGTGATCACACGTAAACTCACAAAACCGAAGAAGAAGAAACACTTCCGGCTTGGCGCCAATGTTTCCCAAATGTTCCTGAAGAATATAAGGTTATAAAATGGGAACGCAATTTTATCCTCCCCCCCCCCCCAAAAAAAAACAACATCGGGTAACACATGCTTATTTTTATTGACAGGCGTTTCCTTTTCCTGACTCAGGGTGCTTCTTGATTGGCTATATTCCGTTTCACGTAACAATTCACAGCGTCATGACGCGGGAGAAGTTGTCAATATTGAACATGTTCATTACTTAAGATTGTCGGCCTGACCTGTTTCAGACCCTAAAATCGGGACGGATTAACTCTTAACACACATCAGACTTGAGGACAATTTTATATGATAATCTTATAAGACTTCAGATTGTCTGCTGTTTGACGTGCTTGGTCGGGAAGGGGCAAAATCGGCACAAAAACAGGCCAATTGTCTTTGTGTAAAGGGCCTTAAGGTTACGTTAGGTCGGGGTTAGGAGTTTGGGTCCTGCCACATGGGTCCGGTCATGGATGTCATATACCAGTGGGACCCACGGGTGGGGTTCAGATTTTTGTGTGCGTTTGGCTTGGGGTATATCTTTACACTTCGATTTAGGGCTGAGGCCTGGTACACAAGACTTGCGCCACCTGGTGGGTGAGCTGGCTGGGCTCTTAGCCTGCTGGTTCGTGCACTCTCCCCAAATATCAGACACACGGGAAAGTTAATTGTTTATTTACCATAACCACAGCTGCACACGTTATTTAGCCAGTAGCTGACAAAGACACTTGAGCACGTTGCGTACGAGTGAACGTACAGTATTTGATTGACAGGTGAAGGGCTGTCTACAGCGTCGTCATTGGGACACACCCACGCAGTCCTGCACCTGGAGGACGAGCCTTGTTTTTCATAATTTCAGAGCATTATCTTACAGACATGGTGATATGTTTATTGATTCAAATTTGGCAGGCTTTTGAAAACCACTCTTCTGTGGTGTGTCAAATTTACGAGAGATTTGTTTGGCCTCTTTGGTGCATCTTTACGTAGCCTAGTCGTTTTATCTACATCTGCCTGTATTCAATACCTCGGGAAATTTGAATAAATTCAATACAAAAACCTTTTGGCATTTATTATTGTCAAGTAACAGAACGAAACAAAAATGCACGAATGCTGATATGTAAAGTTGTGCTCATAAGTTTACATACCTGAGCAGAATTTGTGAAATACTAGCCTTATCTTTTAAAATATGACTGAACAATGACCATGAATTAATTTCTTTCTTGTGTTTTTTTTGTTTTTGTTTTTTTGTAATGATTGAGCTTTCCTGAAATACGTTACAGCTTAACTTGAATCCCATTAAGAAATAAATAAATGTCTTTTGCAGATCTTTCATGTTTTCTTTAAAGAATGGTACACACCTTAAAAATTCTGCTAGGGTAATGAAACTTATGAGCACAACTGTCTAATGTTTGCTTGAGTACTAAATAAAACTAGGGATGGATTAAAAATAAAATAGAAAATTGTAGGTGTGCTAAACAAAGATTGCAAACCTTAGGGAGTTTAGGCTTTGTTTCACCAAATTTTACAAAGAGTTCCTCTCCGGTGGAGTGGCTGTGATCTATAGCGCATGGAGGCGACACTGCAGGGAGAAGCGAGCCGGAGTGCAGGTCAAGTTTCGGAAGAAAGGATTCCGAATGCCGCTCTCATCGATTCACCTCGCAAATCTACAGCTCTCTACCCAATAAAATGGATGAGCTTCATCTTCTCACAAAGACCAGAAAAGACTTTGGACGTTCCGCCGCCCCGTGCTTCACAGAGACATGCTCTGTGAACGCGTCCCGATGGGTCCGCAATCCTTCCGGGCTTCCAACTACATCGAGTGGACCGCGTCACAGAGCTATTGGGGAAAACAAAAGGTGGAGGACTATTCTTCTTTATCAACGAAAAATGGTCTCCCGACGTCTCGGAGCTCAACACGCACTGCAGCCCGGACTTGGATTCGCTGTGTTTGAACTGTAAGCCATTCTACTCGCCATGCGGCTGTCTATGTTCCTCCCCTGCTTTAATTCTCTCTCTGAGGCCCTAAATATGGCAAAATGAATTAGCAGAGCAGAAGTGGCATTTAATGGATGGATTGAACATTTTTATTTTGAAACATGCAATACAAAATAAACAAAAATGCAAAATATACTGCCAGTTCAAAGAGTTAGTAGCCCTTTATTATGACCTAAGATACCTGTGCATTATCCATCAAGAACTGACGAATTACATACGTACAGTACATACATACACTAATATATGCATAATCTCCACATGTACACTCCAAAATACCTTTACATATATATTACTATATAATATTTGTTTATTCATTCCGTTCCATTTATGAATGGTCCTTATTGTGCTTTTGTCTAGGGTGGTTAATGACATAGTGAGTGCTTGTAATTCATCAACACAATATTGCAAATATGGTACAACGATGAAACAATAGACAGTGTGGAGTGTTTTACTGTCTAGTAAAGGAGCTCTGCAAAGAACTGTATGACAGTAAAGTGATAAAAAAAGACACATTCAGGTAAAACATCACCACTCTGTCATATTGCAGTAACACATCAAGAGGATTTTGTCAGCCTTTCAAACATTAGAGCAAATTGAGTCTACAGTATGTTGGCCTCACGGGAGGCAGGCTGCAGAATGCGAAGAGTGACAATGTGCTTAACTGCTTTTCTAAACCAAGGGTAAAAAAGGGCGTATATTAAGGGGTTCACACACGAGTTGACATCATACAAATAAAGAACAAATTTCGTCAATGAACCAAAATTCTCATTATCAGCCACCAGAGTGACAATGTAGTACGGACAGAAACACACCAGAAAGACAAGAACGAGAACACCAAGAGTCATGGCCGCCTTCAACTCGGATGACTTTGCTCTGAAAGGGGCAGAATGTTGTAATTTGAGGCATTTAACATGAGCGCGCATGGCTCGCGCCTGAGAAACAGCGACCACAAACACTCTCATGTACAGCATGAAGATGATGCTGAGAGGAAGGACAAAGTTTACGACGAGGTCCAGAATGCCTGCGTAAACCTCAAAACCGATCACGCACTCTCCGCGGCACGAGTTGTACATTCCAGGACGAACCAATTGGTCCTTTAAAATGATGGCACAGTGGAGAAGAGCAGCCACCCAGAGAGACAAACACAAGATCGAATTCTTTTCACAGTGACTTTGACGTTATAATGCAGAGGATGACAAATAGCCACGTAACGGTCGGCCGATATCAGCACCATGTTTCCGACCGAGGAGGATGCTGCGGTGAAAGTCGTGTAACTCCACAGAGAACAGGCAATGTCACCGAGAAACCAGCAGGATGTGCTCATGTAGATCTCACCTGGCATCGCCACCAAGCCCACCAGCAAGTCTGAGACGGCGAGGGAGAGGAGGAGGAGGTTGGTGGGGGTGTGGAGCTGCCTGAAAAACAATTGTGACACACATGACATGGTGTTCAAAGCACTTTCCAGACAAATATGAGTAGGCACAATATGTCATTCAAAACACTCGAATACTACAATACAATCACTGTTGTTTCCTTGAGAGAAATGAGGCAATAATAAACATTAACAGCCTGGGAGCAACCTTGCAAAGCGGCTCAAACACATGAGGGTTAGCGAAAAAGAACATGTGCCTGAAGTGGGAGATTGAGATGATGACAAGCAGGTTGAGCAGCACAGTGAGGATGCAGACGATGGGCTGCAGGACTCTCAAAAGAACACCTTCAGACCAATCAGACGAGGGCTTCCCACAGGAAGTGTTGCCGAGATGTGGAAAGCAGAGATCCCATTGGTCCATGGAACAGCTGGCGCTCAGACAGCCTTCTGTCTAAACCTCTCTGTTGGCCGTCTCATTTATGTGTTTCTAGTACCGCCCCCAAGCAAATGTGATTGGGTCAAAGTTGTCAAAGAAAGATGTCATGGTGAGCAGCATACACCAGACTCCACTATCAACAGTGACATGAAGGCATATTTAGTCTTCCATCAACCATAAATGTTTCGTTCATTCATCTTCCGTTCTGCTTATCCTCAATTGGTCACAGGCGTGCTGGAGCCTAGCTCAGCTATCTTCGGGCGAGAAGCGGGGTACACCCTGAACTGGTCGCCAGTCAATCGCAGGGCACATAGAAACAAACAGCCAGTCGCACCTACGGGCAATTTAGAGTCTTCAATTAACCTACCCTGCGTATTTTTGGGATGTGGGAGGAAACCGGAGTACCCGGAGAGACCCCACGCAGGCACGGGAAGAACATGCAAACTCCACACAGGTGGGGCCGGGATTTGAACTCTGATCCTCAGAACTGTGAGGCAGATGTGCTAACCAGTCAGGCGCGTGCCGCCCCATAAATGTTTTTATTCTCAAATTGTTGTCGGACCAAAAGCCAACAAGAAGGCCCGCCTGAGGTTTGGGATTAGGCCTGGTACACACATAAAGATTTTTCGACCTTACACATAAAGATAAAAAATCTGGCATTTAACGGTTTTGGTCGTCTTGTGTGTGGTGTGGTCCGATAATATCAACACAGAACACCACATACTGTACATGATTCTTTTCAAATGCCGAATTCGAAATCAGGCGTGATCACACGTAAACTCACAAAACCGAAGAAGAAGAAACACTTCCACGTTCCTAAAGGATGTAAGGTTATAAAATGGGAACCCAATTTTATCCCCCCCCCAAAAAAAACAACATCGGGGAACACATGCTTATTTTTATTGACAGGCGTTACCTTTTTCTGACTCAGGGTGCTTCTTGATTGGCTATATTCCGTTTCACGTAACAATTCACAGCGTCATGACGCGGGAGAAGTTGTCAATATCGAACATGTTCATTACTTAAGATTGTCGGCCTGACCTGTTTCAGACCCTAAAATCGGGACGGATTAACTCTTAACACACATCAGACTTGAGGACAATCTTATATGATAATCTTATAAGACTTCAGATTGTCTGCTGTTTGACGTGCTTGGTCGGGAAGGGGCAAAATCGGCACAAAAACAGGCCAATTGTCTTTGTGTAAAGGGCCTTAAGGTTACGTTAGGTCGGGGTTAGGAGTTTGGGTCCTGGCACATGGGTCCGGTCATGGATGTCGTATACCAGTGGGACCCAAGGGTAGGGTTCAGATTTTTGTGTGCGTTTGGCTTGGGGTATATCATTACACTTCGATTTAGGGCTGAGGCCTGGTACACAAGACTTGCGCCACCTGGTGGGTGAGCTGCCTGGGCTCTTAGCCTGCTGGTTCGTGCACTCTCCCCAAATATCAGACACACGGGAAAGTTAACTGTTTATTTACCATAACCACAGCTGCACACGTTATTTAGCCAGTAGCTGACAAAGACACTTGAGCACGTAGCGTACGAGTGAACGTACAGTATTTGATTGACAGGTGAAGGGCTGTCGACAGCGTCGTCATTGGGACACACCCACGCAGTCCTGCACCTCGAAGACGAGCCTTGTTTTTCATGATTTCAGAGCATTATCTTACAGACATGGTGATATGTTTATTGATTCAAATTTGGCAGGCTTTTGAAAACCACTCTTCTGTGGTGTGTCAAATTTACGAGAGATTTGTTTGGCCTCTTTGGTGCATCTTTACGTAGCCTAGCCGTTTTATCTACATCTGCCTGTATTCAATACCACGGGAAATTTGAATAAATTCAATACAAAAACCTTTTGGCATTTATTATTGTCAAGTAACAGAACAAAACAAAAATGCATGAATGCTGATATGTAAAGTTGTGCTCATAAGTTTACATACCCGAGCAGAATTTGTGAAATACTAGCCTTATCTTTTAAAATATGACTGAACAATGACCATTAATTAATTTCTTTCTTGGTTTTTTTTGTTTTTGTTTTTTTGTAATGATTTAGCTTTCCTGAAATACGTTACAGCTTAACTTGAATCCCATTAATAAATAAATAAATGTGTTTTGCGGATCTTTCATGTTTTCTTTAAAGAATGGTACACATCTTAAAAATTCTGCTAGGGCAATGAAACTTATGAGCACAACTGTGTAATGTTTGCTTGAGTACTAAATAAAACTACGGATGGATTAAAAATAAAATAGAAAATTGTAGGTGTGCTAAACAAAGTTTGCTAAACGTTAGGGAGTCTAGGCTTTGTTTCACCAAATTTTACAAAGAGTTCCTCTCCGGTGGAGTGGCTGTGATCTACGGCGCATGGAGGCGACACTGCAGGGAGAAGCGAGCCGGAGTGCAGGTCAAGTTTCGGAAGAAAGGATTCCGAATGCCGCTCTCATCGATTCACCTCGCAAATCTACAGCTCTCTACCCAATAAAATGGATGAGCTTCATCTTCTCACAAAGACCAGAAAAGACTTTGGACGTTCCGCCTTCCGGGCTTCCAACTACATCGAGCGGACCGCGTCACAGAGCTATTGGGGAAAACAAAAGGTGGAGGACTATTCTTCTTTATCAACGAAAAATGGTCTCCCGACGTCTCGGAGCTCAACACGCACTGCAGCCCGGACTTGGATTCGCTGTGTTTGAACTGTAAGCCATTCTACTCGCCATGCGGCTGTCTACGTTCCTCCCCTGCTTTAATTCTCTCTCTGAGGCCCTAAATATGGCAAAATGAATTAGCAGTGCAGAAGTGGCATTTAATGGATGGATTGAACATTTTTATTTTGAAACATGCAATACAAAATAAACAAAAATGAAAAATATACTGCCAGTTCAAAGAGTTAGTAGCCCTTTACCATGACCTAAGATACCTGTGCATTATCCATCAAGAACTGTCGAATTACATACGTACAGTACATACATACACTAATATATGCATAATCTCCACATGTATACTCCAAAATACCTTTACATATATATTACTATATAATATTTGTTTATTCATTCCGTTCCATTTACGAATGGTCCTTATTGTGCTTTTGTCTAGGGTGGTTAATGACATAGTGAGTGCTTGTAATTCATCAACACAATATTGCAAATATGGTACAACGATGAAACAATAGACAGTGTGGAGTGTTTTACTGTCTAGTAAAGGAGCTCTGCAAAGAACTGTATGACAGTAAAGTGATAAAAAAAAAGACACATTCAGGTAAAACATCACCACTCTGTCATATTGCAGTAACACATCAACAGGATTTTGTCAGCCTTTCAAACATTAGAGCAAATTGAGTCTACAGTATGTTGGCCTCACGGGAGGCAGGCTGCAGAATGCGAAGAGTGACAATGTGCTTAGCAGCTTTTCTAAACCAGCGGTAAAAAAGGGCGTATATTAAGGGGTTTACACACGAGTTGATACCATACAAATAAAAAACTAATTTCGGCACTGAACCAAAATTCTCATTATCAGCCACCAGACTGACAATGTAGTACGGACAGAAACACACCAGAAAGACAAGAACGAGAACACCAAGAGTCATGGCCGCCTTCAACTCGGATGACTTTGCTCTGAAAGGGGCAGAATGTTGTAATTTGAGGCATTTAACATGAGCGCGCATGGCTCGCGCCTGAGAAACAGCGACCACAAACACTCTCATGTACAGCATGAAGATGATGCTGAGAGGAAGGACAAAGCTTACGACGAGGTCCAGAATGCCTGCGTAAACCTCAGAACCGATCACGCACTCTCCGCGGCACGAGTTGTACATTCCAGGACGAACCAATTGGTCCTTTAAAAGGATGGCACAGTGGAGAAGAGCAGCCACCCAAGAGAGACAAAGACAAAATTGAATTCTTTTCACAGTGACTTTGACGTTATAATGCAGAGGATGACAAATAGCCACGTAACGGTCGGCCGATATCAGCACCATGTTTCCGACCGAGGAGGATTCTGCGGTGAAAGTCATGTAAATCCACAGAGAACAGGCAATGTCACCGAGAAACCAGCAGGATGTGCTCATGTAGATCTCACCTGGCATCGCCATCAATCCCACCAGCAAGTCTGAGACGGCGAGGGAGAGGAGGAGGAGGTTGGTGGGGGTGTGGAGCTGCCTGAAAAACAATTGTGACACACATGACATGCTGTTCAAAGCACTTTACAGACAAATATGAGTAGGCACAATATGTCATTCAAAACACTCGAATACTACAATACAATCACTGTTGTTTCCTTGAGAGAAATGAGGCAATAATAAACATTAACAGCCTGGGAGCAACCTTGCAAAGCGGCTCAAACACATGAGGGTTAGCGAAAAAGAACATGTGCCTGAAGTGGGAGATTGAGATGATGACAAGCAGGTTGAGCAGCACAGTGAGGATGCAGACGATGGGCTGCAGGACTCTCAAAAGAACACCTTCAGACCAATCAGACGAGGGCTTCCCACAGGAAATGTTGGCGAGATGTGGAAAACAGAGATCCCATTGGTCCATGGAACAGCTGGCGCTCAGACAGCCTTCTGTCTAAACCTCTCTGTTGGCCGTCTCATTTATGTGTTTCTAGTACCGCCCCCAAGCAAATGTGATTGGGTCAAAGTTGTCAAAGAAAGATGTCATGGTGAGCAGCATACACCAGACTCCACTATCAACAGTGACATGAAGGCATATTTAGTCTTCCATCAACCATAAATGTTTCGTTCATTCATCTTCCGTTCTGCTTATCCTCAATTGGTCGCAGGCGTGCTGGAGCCAAGCTCAGCTATCTTCGGGCGAGAAGCGGGGTACACCCTGAACTGGTCGCCAGCCAATCGCAGGGCACATAGAAACAAACAGCCATTCGCACCTCCGGGCAATTTAGAGTCTTCAATTAACCTACCCTGCATGTTTTTGAGATGTGGGAGGAAACCGGAGAACCCGGAGAGACCCCACGCAGGCACGGGAAGAACATGCAAACTCCACACAGGTGGGGCCGGGATTTGAACTCTGGTCCTCAGAACTGTGAGGCAGATGTGCTAACGAGTCATGCGCCGTGCCGCCCCATAAATGTTTTTATTCTCAAATTGTTGTCGGACCAAAAGCCAACAAGAAGGCCCGCCTGAGGTTTGGGATTAGGCCTGGTACACACATAAAGATTTTTCGACCTTACACATAAAGATAAAAAATCTGGCATTTAACAGTTTTGGTCGTCTTGTGTGTGGTGTGGTCCGATAATATCAACACAGAACACCACATACTGTACATGATTCTTTTCAAATGCCGAATTCGAAATCAGGCGTGATCACACGTAAACTCACAAAACCGAAGAAGAAGAAACACTTCCGGCTTTGCGCCAATGTTTCCCGAACGTTCCTGAAGGATATAAGGTTATAAAATGGGAACACAATTTTATCCCCCCCCCCCCCAAAAAAAAAACCAACATCGGGTAACACATGCTTATTTTTATTGACAGGCGTTTCCTTTTTCTGACTCAGGGTGCTTCTTGATTGGCTATATTCCGTTTCACGTAACAATTCACAGCGTCATGACGCGGGAGAAGTTGTCAATATTTAACATGTTCATTACTTAAGATTGTCGGCCTGACCTGTTTCAGACCCTAAAATCGGGACGGATTAACTCTTAACACACATCAGACTTGAGGACAATCTTATATGACAATCTTATAAGACTTCAGATTGTCTGCTGTTTGACGTGCTTGGTCGGGAAGGGGCAAAATCGGCACAAAAACAGGCCAATTGTCTTTGTGTAAAGGGCCTTAAGGTTACGTTAGGTCGGGGTTAGGAGTTTGGGTCCTGGCACATGGGTCCGGTCATGGATGTCGTATACCAGTGGGACCCAAGGGTAGGGTTCAGATTTTTGTGTGCGTTTGGCTTGGGGTATATCTTTACACTTCGATTTTGGGCTGAGGCCTGGTACACAAGAGTTGCGCCACCTGGTGGGTGAGCTGCCTGGGCTCTTAGCCTGCTGGTTCGTGCACTCTCCCCAAATATCAGACACACGGGAAAGTTAACTGTTTATTTACCATAACCACAGCTGCACACGTTATTTAGCCAGTAGCTGACAAAGACACTTGAGCACGTAGCGTACGAGTGAACGTACAGTATTTGATTGACAGGTGAAGGGCTGTCGACAGCGTCGTCATTGGGACACACCCACGCAGTCCTGCACCTCGAAGACGAGCCTTGTTTTTCATGATTTCAGAGCATTATCTTACAGACATGGTGATATGTTTATTGATTCAAATTTGGCAGCCTTTTGAAAACCAATCTTCTGTGGTGTGTCAAATTTACGAGAGATTTGTTTGGCCTCTTTGGTGCATCTTTACGTAGCCTAGTCGTTTTATCTACATCTGCCTGTATTCAATACCACGGGAAAATTGAATTAATTCAATACAAAAACCTTTTGGCATTTATTTTTGTCAAGTAACAGAACAAAACAAAAATGCATGAATGCTGATATGTAAAGTTGTGCTCATAAGTTTACATACCCGAGCAGAATTTGTGAAATACTAGCCTTATCTTTTAAAATATGACTGAACAATGACCATTAATTAATTTCTTTCTTGGTTTTTTTTGTTTTTGTTTTTTTGTAATGATTGAGCTTTCCTGAAATACGTTACAGCTTAACTTGAATCCCATTAATAAATAAATAAATGTGTTTTGCGGATCTTTCATGTTTTCTTTAAAGAATGGTACACATCTTAAAAATTCTGCTAGGGCAATGAAACTTATGAGCACAACTGTGTAATGTTTGCTTGAGTACTAAATAAAACTAGGGATGGATTAAAAATAAAATAGAAAATTGTAGGTGTGCTAAACAAAGATTGCAAACCTTAGGGAGTTTAGGCTTTGTTTCACCAAATTTTACAAAGAGTTCCTCTCCGGTGGAGTGGCTGTGATCTATAGCGCATGGAGGCGACACTGCAGGGAGAAGCGAGCCGGAGTGCAGGTCAAGTTTCGGAAGAAAGGATTCCGAATGCCGCTCTCATCGATTCACCTCGCAAATCTACAGCTCTCTACCCAATAAAATGGATGAGCTTCATCTTCTCACAAAGACCAGAAAAGACTTTGGACGTTCCGCCGCCCCGTGCTTCACAGAGACATGCTCTGTGAACGCGTCCCGATGGCGCCGCAATCCTTCCGGGCTTCCAACTTCATCGAGCGGACCGCGTCACAGAGCTATTGGGGAAAACAAAAGGTGGAGGACTATTCTTCTTTATCAACGAAAAATGGTCTCCCGACGTCTCGGAGCTCAACACGCACTGCAGCCCGGACTTGGATTCGCTGTGTTTGAACTGTAAGCCATTCTACTCGCCATGCGGCTGTCTACGTTCCTCCCCTGCTTTAATTCTCTCTCTGAGGCCCTAAATATGGCAAAATGAATTAGCAGAGCAGAAGTGGCATTTAATGGATGGATTGAACATTTTTATTTTGAAACATGCAATACAAAATAAACAAAAATGAAAAATATACTGCCAGTTCAAAGAGTTAGTAGCCCTTTATTATGACCTAAGATACCTGTGCATTATCCATCAAGAACTGACGAATTACATACGTACAGTACATACATACACTAATATATGCATAATCTCCACATGTATACTCCAAAATACCTTTACATATATATTACTATATAATATTTGTTTATTCATTCCGTTCCATTTATGAATGGTCCTTATTGTGCTTTTGTCTAAGGTGGTTAATGACATAGTGAGTGCTTGTAATTCATCAACACAATATTGCAAATATGGTACAACGATGAAACAATAGACAGTGTGGAGTGTTTTACTGTCAAGTAAAGGAGCTCTGCAAAGAACTGTATGACAGTAAAGTGATAAAAAAAGACACATTCAGGTAAAACATCACCACATCACCACTCTGTCTACAGTATGTTGGCCTCACGGGAGGCAGGCTGCAGAATGCGAAGAGTGACAATGTGCTTAGCAGCTTTTCTAAACCAGCGGTAAAAAAGGGCGTATATTAAGGGGTTCACACACGAGTTGGCATCATACAAATAAGGAACAAATTTTGTCAATGAACCAAAATTCTCATTATCAGCCACCAGACTGACAATGTAGTACGGACAGAAACACACCAGAAAGACAAAAACGAGAACACCAAGAGTCATGGCCGCCTTCAACTCGGATGACTTTGCTCTGAAAGGGGCAGAATGTTGTAATTTGAGGCATTTAACATGAGCGCGCATGGCTCGCGCCTGAGAAATAGCGACCACAAACACTCTCATGTACAGCATGAAGATGATGCTGAGAGGAAGGACAAAGTTTACGACGAGGTCCAGAATGCCTGCGTAAACCTCAAAACCGATCACGCACTCTCCGCGGCACGAGTTGTACATTCCAGGATGAACCAATTGGTCCTTTAAAATGATGGCACAGTGGAGAAGAGCAGCCACCCAAGAGAGACAAACACAAAATCGAATTCTTTTCACAGTGACTTTGACGTTATAATGCAGAGGATGACAAATAGCCACGTAACGGTCGGCCGATATCAGCACCATGTTTCCGACCGAGGAGGATCCTGCGGTGAAAGTCGTGTAACTCCACAGAGAACAGGCAATGTCACCGAGAAACCAGCAGGATGTGCTCATGTAGATCTCACCTGGCATCGCCACCAAGCCCACCAGCAAGTCTGAGACGGCGAGGGAGAGGAGGAGGAGGTTGGTGGGGGTGTGGAGCTGCCTGAAAAACAATTGTGACACACATGACATGCTGTTCAAAGCACTTTCCAGACAAATATGAGTAGGCACAATATGTCATTCAAAACACTCGAATACTACAATACAATCACTGTTGTTTCCTTGAGAGAAATGAGGCAATAATAAACATTAACAGCCTGGGAGCAACCTTGCAAAGCGGCTCAAACACATGAGGGTTAGCGAAAAAGAACATGTGCCTGAAGTGGGAGATTGAGATGATGACAAGCAGGTTGAGCAGCACAGTGAGGATGCAGACGATGGGCTGCAGGACTCTCAAAAGAACACCTTCAGACCAATCAGACGAGGGCTTCCTACAGGAAGTGTTGCCCAGCTGTGGAAAGCAGAGATCCCATTGGTCCATGGAAAAGCTGGCGCTCAGACAGCCTTCTGTCTAAACCTCTCTGTTGGCCGTCTCATTTATGTGTTTCTAGTACCGCCCCCAAGCAAATGTGATTGGGTCAAAGTTGTCAAAGAAAGATGTCATGGTGAGCAGCATACACCAGACTCCACTATCAACAGTGACATGAAGGCATATTTAGTCTTCCATCAACCATAAATGTTTCGTTCATTCATCTTCCGTTCTGCTTATCCTCAATTGGGTCGCAGGCGTGCTGGAGCCAAGCTCAGCTATCTTCGGGCGAGGGGCGGGGTACACCCTGAACTGGTCGCCAGCCAATCGCAGTGCACATAGAAACAAACAACCATTCGCACCTCCGGGCAATTTAGAGACTTCAATTAACATACCCTGCATGTTTGGGATTAGGCCTGGTACACACATAAAGATTTTTCGACCTTACAGATAAAGATAATAAATCTGGCACTTAACAGTTTTGGTCGTCTTGTGTGTGGTGTGGTCCGATAATATCAACACAGAACACCACATACTGTACATGATTCTTTTCAAATGCCGAATTCGAAATCAGGCGTGATCACACGTAAACTCACAAAACCGAAGAAGAAGAAACACTTCCACGTTCCTAAAGGATGTAAGGTTATAAAATGGGAACCCAATTTTATCCCCCCCCCAAAAAAAACAACATCGGGTAACACATGCTTATTTTTATTGACAGGCGTTTCCTTTTCCTGACTCAGGGTGCTTCTTGATTGGCTATATTCCGTTTCACGTAACAATTCACAGCGTCATGACGCGGGAGAAGTTGTCAATATTGAACATGTTCATTACTTAAGATTGTCGGCCTGACCTGTTTCAGACCCTAAAATCGGGACGGATTAACTCTTAACACACATCAGACTTGAGGACAATTTTATATGATAATCTTATAAGACTTCAGATTGTCTGCTGTTTGACGTGGTTGGTCGGGAAGGGGCAAAATCGGCACAAAAACAGGCCAATTGTCTTTGTGTAAAGGGCCTTAAGGTTACGTTAGGTCGGGGTTAGGAGTTTGGGTCCTGCCACATGGGTCCGGTCATGGATGTCATATACCAGTGGGACCCAAGGGTGGGGTTCAGATTTTTGTGTGCGTTTGGCTTGGGGTATATCTTTACACTTCGATTTAGGGCTGAGGCCTGGTACACAAGACTTGCGCCACCTGGTGGGTGAGCTGCCTGGGCTCTTAGCCTGCTGGTTCGTGCACTCTCCCCAAATATCAGACACACGGGAAAGTTAACTGTTTATTTACCATAACCACAGCTGCACACGTTATTTAGCCAGTAGCTGACAAAGACACTTGAGCACGTTGCGTACGAGTGAACGTACAGTATTTGATTGACAGGTGAAGGGCTGTCTACAGCGTCGTCATTGGGACACACCCACGCAGTCCTGCACCTGGAGAACGAGCCTTGTTTTTCATGATTTCAGAGCATTATCTTACAGACATGGTGATATGTTTATCCATCCATCCATTTTCTGAGCCGCTTCTCCTCACTTGGGTCGCGGGCGTGCTGGAGCCTATCCCAGCTATCATCGGGCAGGAGGCGGGGTACACCCTGAACTGGTTGCCAGCCAATCGCCGGGTACATACAAACAAACAACCATTCGCACTCACAGTCATGCCTCCGGGCAATTTAGAGTCTCCAATTAATGCATGTTTTTGGGATGTGGGAGGAAACCGGAGTGCCCGAAGAAAACCCACGCAGGCACGGGGAGAACATGCAAACTCCACACAGGCGGGGCCGGGGATTGAACCTGGGTCCTCAGAACTGTGAGGCTGACGCTCTAACCAGTCGCCCACCGTGCTGGTGATATTTTTATTGATTCAAATTTGGCAGGCTTTTTAAAACCAATCTTCTGTGGTGTGTCAAATTTACGAGAGATTTGTTTTGCCTCTTTGGTGCATCTTTACGTAGCCTAGTCGTTTTATCTACATCTGCCTGTATTCAATACCTCGGGAAAATTGAATTAATTCAATACAAAAACCTTTTGGCATTTATTTTTGTCAAGTAACAGAACTAAACAAAAATGCATGAATGCTGATATGTAAAGTTGTGCTCATAAGTTTAAATACCTGAGCAGAATTTGTGAAATACTAGCCTTATTTTTTTTTTAATATGACTGACCAAGGATCATTAATTAATTTCTTTCTTGGTTTTTTTTTTGTTTTTGTTTTTTTGTAATGATTTAGCTTTCCTGAAATACGTTACAGCTTAACTTGAATCCCATTAAAAAATAAATAAATGTGTTTTGCGGATCTTTCATGTTTTCTTTAAAGAATGGTACACATCTTAAAAATTCTGCTAGGGCAATGAAACTTATGAGCACAACTGTGTAATGTTTGCTTGAGTACTAAATAAAACTAGGGATGGATTAAAAATAAAACAGAAAATTGTAGGTGTGCTAAACAAAGATTGCAAACCTTAGGGAGTTTAGGCTTTGTTTCACCAAATTTTACAAAGAGTTCCTCTCCGGTGGAGTGGCTGTGATCTACGGCGCATGGAGGCGACACTGAAGGGAGAAGCGAGCCGGAGTGGAGATCAAGTTTTGGAAAAAAGGATTCCGAATGCCGCTCCCATCGATTCACCTCGCAAATCTACAGCTCTCTACCCAATAAAATGGATGAGCTTCATCTTCTCACAAAGACCAGAAAAGACTTTGGACGTTCCGCCGCCCCGTGCTTCACAGAGACATGCTCTGTGAACGCGTCCCGATGGCGCCGCAATCCTTCCGGGCTTCCAACTACATCGAGCGGACCGCGTCACAGAGCTATTGGGGAAAACAAAAGGTGGAGGACTATTCTTCTTTATCAACGAAAAATGGTCTCCCGACGTCTCGGAGCTCAACACGCACTGCAGCCCGGACTTGGATTCGCTGTGTTTGAACTGTAAGCCATTCTACTCGCCATGCGGCTGTCTACGTTCCTCCCCTGCTTTAATTCTCTCTCTGAGGCCCTAAATATGGCAAAATGAAACATGCAATACAAAATAAACAAAAATGAAAAATATACTGCCAGTTCAAAGAGTTAGTAGCCCTTTACCATGACCTAAGATACCTGTGCATTATCCATCAAGAACTGACGAATTACATACGTACAGTACATACATACACTAATATATGCATAATCTCCACATGTACATTCCAAAATACCTTTACATATATATTACAATATAATATTTGTTTATTCATTCCGTTCCATTTATGAATGGTCCTTATTGTGCTTTTGTCTAGGGTGGTTAATGACATAGTGAGTGCTTGTAATTCATCAACACAATATTGCAAATATGGTACAACGATGAAACAATAGACAGTGTGGAGTGTTTTACTGTCTAGTAAAGGAGCTCTGCAAAGAACTGTATGACAGTAAAGTGATAAAAAAAAGACACATTCAGGTAAAACATCACCACTCTGTCATATTGCAGTAACACATCAAGAGGATTTTGTCAGCCTTTCAAACATTAGAGCAAATTGAGTCTACAGTATGTTGGCCTCACGGGAGGCAGGCTGCAGAATGCGAAGAGTGACAATGTGCTTAACTGCTTTTCTAAACCAGGGGTAAAAAAGGGCGTATATTAAGGGGTTCACACACGAGTTGACATCATACAAATAAAGAACAAATTTCGTCCCTGAACCAAAATTCTCATTATCAGCTACCAGAGTGACAATGTAGTACGGACAGAAACACACCAGAAAGACAAGAACGAGAACACCAAGAGTCATGGCCGCCTTCAACTCGGATGACTTTGCTCTGAAAGGGGCAGAATGTTGTAATTTGAGGCATTTAACATGAGCGCGCATGGCTCGCGCCTGAGAAACAGCGACCACAAACACTCTCATGTACAGCATGAAGATGACGCTGAGAGGAAGGACAAAGTTTACGACGAGGTCCAGAATGCCTGCGTAAACCTCAAAACCGATCACGCACTCTCCGCGGCACGAGTTGTACATTCCAGGACGAACCAATTGGTCCTTTAAAATGATGGCACAGTGGAGAAGAGCAGCCACCCAAGAGAGACAAACACAAGATCGAATTCTTTTCACAGTGACTTTGACGTTATAATGCAGAGGATGACAAATAGCCACATAACGGTCGGCCGATATCAGCACCATGTTTCCGACCGAGGAGGATCCTGCGGTGAAAGTCGTGTAATTCCACAGAGAACAGGCAATGTCACCGAGAAACCAGCAGGATGTGCTCATGTAGATCTCACCTGGCATCGCCATCAATCCCACCAGCAAGTCTGAGACGGCGAGGGAGAGGAGGAGGAGGTTGGTGGGGGTGTGGAGCTGCCTGAAAAACAATTGTGACACACATGACATGCTGTTCAAAGCACTTTCCAGACAAATATGAGTAGGCACAATATGTCATTCAAAACACTCGAATACTACAATGCAATCACTGTTGTTTCCTTGAGAGAAATGAGGCAATAATAAACATTAACAGCCTGGGAGCAACCTTGCAAAGCGGCTCAAACACATGAGGGTTAGCGAAAAAGAACATGTGCCTGAAGTGGGAGATTGAGATGATGACAAGCAGGTTGAGCAGCACAGTGAGGATGCAGACGATGGGCTGCAGGACTCTCAAAAGAACACCTTCAGACCAATCAGACGAGGGCTTCCTACAGGAAGTGTTGGCCAGCTGTGGAAAGCAGAGATCCCATTGGTCCATGTTAAAGCTGGCGCTCAGACAGCCTTCTGTCTAAACCTCTCTGTTGGCCGTTTCATTTATTTGTTTCTAGTACCGCCCCCAAGCAAATGTGATTGGGTCAAAGTTGTCAAAGAAAGATGTCATGGTGAGCAGCATACACCAGACTCCACTATCAACAGTGACATGAAGGCATATTTAGTCTTCCATCAACCATAAATGTTTCGTTCATTCATCTTCCGTTCTGCTTATCCTCAATTGGTCGCAGGCGTGCTGGAGCCTATCCCAGCTATCTTCGGGCGAGAAGCGGGGTACACCCTGAACTGGTCGCCAGCCAATCGCAGGGCACATAGAAACAAACAACCATTCGCACCTCCGGGCAATTTAGAGACTTCAATTAACCTACCCTGCATGTTTTTGAGATGTGGGAGGAAACCGGAGTACCCGGAGAGACCCCACGCAGGCACGGGAAGAACATGCAAACTCCACACAGGTGGGGCCGGGATTTGAACTCTGGTCCTCAGAACTGTGAGGCAGATGTGCTAACGAGTCAGGCGCCGTGCCGCCCCATAAATGTTTTTATTCTCAAATTGTTGTCGGACCAAAAGCCAACAAGAAGGCCCGCCTGAGCTTTGGGATTAGGCCTGGTACACACATAAAGATTTTTCGACCTTACACATAAAGATAAAAAATCTGGCATTTAACAGTTTTGGTCGTCTTGTGTGTGGTGTGGTCCGATAATATCAACACAGAACACCACATACTGTACATGATTCTTTTCAAATGCCGAATTCGAAATCAAGTGTGATCACACGTGAACTCACAAAACCGAAGAAGAAGAAACACTTTCGGCTTGGCGCCAATGTTTCCCGAACGTTCCTGAAGGATCTAAGGTTATAAAATGGGAACCCAATTTTATCCCCCCCAAAAATGTAGTACGGACAGAAACACACCAGAAAGACAAGAACGAGAACACCAAGAGTCGTGGCCGCCTTCAAATCGGATGACTTTGCTCTGAAAGGGGCAGAATCAGAGTCCCTGTAGAAAACCCACGCTTACACGGGGAGAACATGCAAACTCCACCCAGGCGAGGCCGGATCTGAACCCGGGTCCCCAGAACTGTGAGGCAGATGTGCTAACCAGTTGGTCACCGTTCCACCTGTATGCTAAAATAATTTCTATTTTATTTTTGTGTCTGTCATAAGCTCTTACATTGGTTTGAAGACTAAAATAAAAGCTAAAAACCATCAGTGCAAGAGTGTAACCAACTGTTTCCATTGTTAGCTGCTTCAATGTTGTCATAGACGTATTTAATTGCCAATTGACTTGACTGAAGTTCCGTGAGGTATAAGCTGAGGCTCGGAGTGGGAAGGAGCACATCAGACTTCTCCACATCGTGAAAGCCTCCTTTGCACAATATAATCTTATTCCAAGTGTTGCACTGAGGCGACTGGTCATTTACTTTAACAAAGTTAAGACACACTTTTGTATGCTGCCACCGTTGGGCACGAGCACGTCTTTACGCGCGTTCTTCGTTGTTTTTGTTCGTAGTTTTCGCCACTTTCTTCTTCGGGGTCGGCGGTCTGTATGCATCGAAACTAGGAACCAAAATGTTTAAAGTTGAACGATTCCGGGAGAACCTGAATGTTAGTCCCGGTTCCAATCGGTTCTCGATTCTCGATGCCCAACCCTACCGATGTCCCCCACCAACACAACAACACGCATGCGCGCATACACACACACACACACACACACACACACACACACAGAAAAGTAGTGGCACAGGTCAATTTGTCTTTGGTCTAAAACAAGGGTATTCAACTAAAATTTTAAAAGGTCCACATCGAGAAAATTTCTTGAAGCAAAGGTCCGAAAGAGCCAGTGTGCATTTATTGTGATGTACATTTAAGTAGCTTGCCTCGTCATCTACATCTGCTTGTAATCAATACCTCAGTCAAATCCCAAAACCTTTTGGCATTTATTCAAGTAACACAGAACTAAACAAATACACGACTGCTGATATGTACAGTTGTGCTCATAAGTTTACATTCCCTGGCAGAATTTGTGAAGTATTGTTTTTTTTAAAAATAGGACTGAACAAGGACCATCGTTATTTTCTTTATGGTTGTTTAATGATTGTGCTTTTCCGGAATGCGTGACAGTTTATTTTGAATCCCATTAAAAATAAAATGAAATGTGTTTCGCCTGGTTCTTCATGTTTTCTTTAGAGAATTCTACACATCTTACAAATTCTGCCCAGGTAATCCAACATATGAGTACAATTGTATGGTCTGTCATTTAGTCAATAAAAGTGGGGCTGCAAATGTCAAAATGACAGCAAGTAAATAAAAAGAGAAAGTTAGACGTGTTCAAATAAAGTGCTTAACCTCAGAAAAATTAAATACTGTATTATCATCTCCGCAATACCAACCGTTCATCACTCAGCCACTCGGCTCCACGGCTCTGGAACGCCCTCCCTCCTGATATTAGAACATGAACTCTTTATTTTTTTTTTCAAAACTTGCTTGAAAACTCTCCTTTTTAGACAGGCCTATTCACTGTGATTGCTGTTCTCATCGTTATTCTGATGCAATTTTATGTATTTTTTTACTTTATATATATTTTTTATGTTATATCAGCTGTTTTGAGTGTCCTGCACAGTGACCTTGAGTGTCCTGAAAGGCGCCTTTAAATAAAATGTATTATTATTATTATTATTGTCATCCTGCTTTACACATTGTCCAGGTGATAAAAAACAACAAGACTGTTGTCTGTCTGTGCGTGTCTGCTGGGAGAAACACATTGCCTCATGTACTGTTGTGTTGTCTTCACACCTCTAATTGCAAGCTGCTGTCATCATCGCACGCTAATGGTCCAAGGTGTAAACCAGCGACAAAAACATGGACGTCCGAATCCTCCGAGGAAATCCTCCAGGAAAACATAAGGCACACTTGAAAATAAATTTTATGAAAGATGTGTATCAATGACAACTGATCCATTTGAATGTATTACATGTTTGACACTGAATTTGGAAAGAATACAGTATCCAACTGATCTTTTCCTGGCTATCCTGAAGTACTTCTTGTTTCCCTTGGAAACCCCTGACCTCAAAATAGCTTTATGTGGGTCATTTGTGTTGTACAGAGCCTTGCGTGATTGTTTGCACTGAACAGAACAAGTTCCATAAACATTTGTCCTAGATTTTTCCAATCTTGCTGCATTGATCCACCCAGGTGCTATGACAAAAACACAATTCACAAGACGCCCATCTGTCTGTAAAGTTTGGTAAAACTCAGAATTTCAAGGAGGAATTTGCTTTTAAAGGACACCTGAAGATGGCCAAAAGTGGCTGCCTCAAACCAAACTGGCAGACTTCCTGTGTCTTCCTATGTGCCTTTAAAGGACATCTGAAAATGGCCAATATGATCCAAATATGTATACTTTTAACCAAACTTCTGGACTTCCTGTGTCTTTCTGGACATAGCTTTGTGAGACCTTTTTGTGGGTCCACTGAAGCTACTGTTGAAACCCTACCAAAGTTCATCTTGCTTGGGGAAACTGTGCTGGAGCCTTTCCCAGCTATCATTGGGTGGGATGCTGGGTACACCCTGAACTGGTTGCCAGCCAATCGCAGGACACATACAAACAAACAACCATTCGCACTCACATTCACACCTACGGGCAATTTAGAGTCGTCAATTAACCCACCACGCATGTTTTGGGGATGTGGGAGGAAACCGGAGTGCCCGGAGAAAACCCACACAGGCACGGGGAGAACATGCAAACTCCACACAGGCAGGGCCGGGGATTGAACAACGGTCCTCAGAACTGTGAGGCAGACGCTCTAACCAGTCACCTACCGTGCTGCCACAATTAACAGTGATATGAATACATTTTCAGTCTTACAACAACCTAAAAAAAATCACACTAAATAGCATGATGAGGAAAGAACATTATGTGGAAATACTGAGGACACACCTCAACACACCAGCCAGGAAGTTAATGCTTGGGCGCAAATGGGTCTTCCAAATGGACAATGACTTGAAGAATACTGCCAAGCTGGTTACAAAGTGCCATCCATCCCTCCATTATCCTCCGCTTATCAGAGGTCGGGTCGCAGGGGGAGCAATTTAAGCAGGGAGGCCCAGACTTCCCTCTCCCCAGCCACTTCATCCAGCTCTTCCGAGGGAATCCCGAGGCGTTCCCAGGCCAGCCGAGAGACATGGTCCGTCCAGCGTGTCCTGGGTCATTCCCGAGGCCTCCTCCCGGTGGGACATGCCCAGAACACCTAATCAGGGAGGTGTCCAAGGGGCATCCTAATTAGATGCCCGAGCCACCTCATCTGGCTCCTCTCAATGCGGCGGAGCAGTGGCTCAACTTTGAGTCTCTCCCGAACTTCTCACCATATCTCTAAGGCAGAGCCTGGACACCGTGCGACGGAAAAGAAAATCCTCTCATTATTCGTCTATTTAGCAAATAGAAATAATTTTGGTGATCCTGGCATAAAACAGGAACATTTTAGTCTGATTTCATGTCAGACAATGAGGGAAAGAAAGTGTCTTTTTATATCGTGTATGTAGCCATTTGGGTGTCACTTCCGCATCACAGTTCTGAGGACCTTGCCTGTGTGGATCGTCGGGGGGGCTCTACTGAAAGTAGAAGCTGAGAGATACCAAAATTGCTAGCTTGTTAGCTCGCGGGCTAGCAAGCATAACAAACAGTTCACTTTCCCTTAAGTGTCTCTGTTGTGTGAATCTACACACTGTATGAGGAAGGAACAAGGCTGTGGAGTATTGGACAGAATCAACACCGGCACGTGTACCGGTCCGCCGGTGTTCCACGAGCCCACTAGCGGCTAATGACAGAGCCGTCCAACTCTGTCGGCTAACTGTGTGATTCGCACACCGGCTCACCACAACAATGACAATTTATAGAGTCCTGAAGAACTATCGTGTTCATTTTATTTATCGAACGATAAGTCGATATAGTAATTATCGTGACAGGCGTATACCGGCAGACAAAGAGAGATTGTTGTTTTGAGAGTCGGTACAGTTTCCACGGCCAACCATGGGATGAGGAACCCAGAAGGATGTGGCTGAAAAACCTGAATTTGAAAAGACTACCTACAACATTGTATGTGTGCTAATTTCATTTTGTCAACAAAAAGCTACGGCCATCTTACTGTGTGGTTGGGTTACGAAATTTATATAAACCACTCGAGAAGAGACGCCGAAGGCTAAAAAGGATTGAGAGCATGCAGTGACACAAAGAACATCAAAGTATTTCATGTGTAAATAAGACACAACACTGTAATATTAGTCAGGCAACAACATAGTTTTACCTTTTTCTGAACATTTAATATGTGATCTCCATTTGGAGTGCTGGTCAGTATTATCATAAAAATACAATTTCAGCACAGGCATAAATTGTTCACCTTGTCAGTATTTTAATCTTAACTCATTCACTGCCAGCCTTCCCAGTTAACATGGATGTTTGACTTCTAAAGCCGTCAATGGCAGTGAATGTGTTTTAATCTTCATTTAATATACGTTCCGCCCTACCTTCTTTCCATCCATCCATCCATTTTCTGTACCGCTTATCCTCACTAGGGTCGCGGGCGTGCTGGAGCCTATCGCAGCTATCTTCAGGCGAGAGGCGGGGTAGACCCTGGACTGGTCACCAGCCAATCACAGGGCACATATCAACAAACAACCATTTGCACTAACATTCACACCTATGGCAATTTATAGTTTTCAATTAACCTACCATGCATGTTTTTGGGATGTGGGAGGAAACCGGAGTGCCTGGAAAAAACCCACGCAAGCACGGGGAGAACATGCAAACTCCACACAGGCGGGGCCGGGATTTGAACCCCAGTCCTCAGAACTGTGAGGCAGATGTGCGAACCAGTCGCTCACCATGCCGCCACCTTCTTTCCTTCTTTGCTTAATACCATCCTTGACTCCTTCTTTCATACATCCACTCTTCCTCCCAACCTTCCTTCATTTCCCTTCCCTCGGGGGGGAAAAAAGAGCAACAAGCAACAAATTCTGGTGATCCTTTGAGATTTTTTTTTAATGCTCACCTCTGAATATATCCATCTGTGTCTTATACCGCCCCAGGCGGCCAAGACGGGCACACCAAAAGGAACAGCATTTAACTGATGCAGTATGACAAAAGTTTATCCATCCACCCATTTTCTGAGCCACTTCTCCTCACTAGGGTCGCGGGCGCGCTGGAACCTATCCCAGCTATCATCGGGCAGGAGGCGGGGTTCACCCTGAACTGGTTGCCAGCCAATCGCAGGGCACAAACAAACAAACAACCATTCACACTCACATTCACACCTACGGGCAATTTAGAGTTGTCAATTAACCTAGCATGCATGTTTTTGGGATGTGGGAGGAAACCGGAGTGCCCGGAGAAAACGGGGAGTACATGCAAACTCCACACAGGCGGAATGGGAATGGGAATGAACCCCGGTCCTCAGAACTGTGAGGCAGACCATCTAACCAGTCGCCTACCGTGCCGCCACGTCCACAATTTCCAAAAACAATTTGAAATGTGGACTCGCAGGACCACAGCACTTTTCCACTGTATCAGTCCATCTTAGATGAGCTCGGGCCCAGAGAAGCCGGCGGCATTTCTGGGTGTTGTTGATAAATGGCTTTTGCTTTGCATAATAGAGTTTCAAGTTGCGCTTACGGATGTAGCCCCGAACTGTATTTACTGACACTGGTTCTATTTAATTATGTAATTATTATATGTTTTTATAAAGTACAATATTATGGTGGCTGGGGCATCTGATTCGGATGCCTCCCGGACGCCTCCCTGGTGAGGTGTTCCGGGCACGTACCACCGGGAGGAGTCCCCGGGGACGACCCAGGACACGCTGGAGAGACTACATCCTTCGGCTGGCCTGGGAACGCCTCGAGATCCCGCTGGAAGAGCTGGATGAAGTGGCTGGGGAGAGGGAAGTCAGGGCGTCCCTGCTAAAGCTACTGCCCCCGCGACCCGACCTCGGATAAGCGGTAGAAAATGGATAGATGGACAATATTATGGAATGTTATTTTTAATGCAATGTAATGTAATTATACATTAAAAAAATTGGTGTGGGGGGTTGGGGGGTGTGATGGGGTCTGGAACGTATTAATGTATTTCCATTCATTTCAATGGGAAAGATGATTTGAGATACATAGTGTTAGAGGGGACGGTTCTGTTTGTAGCAGTTTGTCCACCAGATGGCGACAAAGTCCCACACAGTATGACGCATTCACAGACGGAAATAAGATTAACGGAAACAAAAAAAAGAGACCTCAGGGTTTCCTTGGAAGAAACATTGAAAAGAAAATATGTGACGTAAAATACAGAATGTATAATTTAATGTAAGACTTGAATGTAACTTTTATGAAAGCATGTCATGAACGTTGACGTGAATAATGCGCACTCAGCGCTCCAGGAATGTGTAATGCTTAGAAAAGGGGAATATTTTCGTGACTGTCTGATTTGTTGGATATTAAGAATATAGAGACAAATAAAAATTAACTCATGTACATCCAAGTTTTGTCGTTTCTATACCGTTAAATGTGGGTTATTAGGATTCCCACATAGATTCCAGGCAGGACACGCCCTGCTGCAACATGATTGGCTGCGCAAATGTAACGAGATGACCATCCCAAACGTGTCACATTTGTATGAAATAAAAAAAAGAAGTTTATTATGTTTAGGTCTAGGGCTAGGGTTGGGGTTTAAGGAGGTGTAGGATGGGTTAAGGTTAGGATTAGGGTAGGTTAAGGTGAGTGAGAAACGTAACACTTAACACTTTTTCCGTCTGAGGGCAGTAGCGCGTGTGCTGCCGGCATACAGCAGCCAAACATAGTGCAGCGGCGCGTGTCCTTGAGCCAGTAATATTGGAGCAGGGCGTTTCCTGCCTGGAAACAATGTGGGAATCCTAATAACGCGTTGAAGGTACTGTCTCGATAAAAAGTTGAAGTTTCCGATTGTCTTTAAATGTCTCAGCAGTCTGAGGCTGCTCCCGCCCCGGATATGTGGCTCGCTAATTTCAAAGTATCGCATCTTCAAAAGACGATATTTTGACGTTCACATTTGCGCATTGGGGGCACTTACAATAAATGTCGATAATGTAAACATATATATTTACAGAAATACATAGTCACATACATAAGGCAAGGTACCTGTAGCGTATTCTCTGTTTTTATTTTGAAGAAATTTAGAACGGAAAACGCGAGCTGTCTTGGAGCTGGATTGCGCATGCGCAGTGCGTGCAGCCAACAGCTCTGTGGCGCCGCCTGTTTGTGCCTGCAAGTCAGCGGCGGCGGAGTGTCGTGGTGCTGCATGGAAAAAAGATCAAATATCCGCGGGGAGGAGACGGACTGGAGCCACTGGAAACTTCTGGAAGACTCGACGGAGCCACAGAATGCCAAAGATCTGACCGAAAGGTAGGAAAAGTCGATAGTTAGACGGCGAGTCGTTGCCGAATTGATGGGCGAGTTATCGATAGAGAGGCGAGAAAAGGTTCGGCTGCCTCGTGAGTCAATGTAGGTCATTGTGTCTGTGGGCCGAACCGAACCTCACACAGACACACACACAGTTATGAAGATGATTATAATAATAGTAATGATGATGATGCCGCCGCCGCACATGTAGGACATCTATCTGTACGACATCTAGAGTCGAACACAATCTGTTCCGTTCGACTTCCAATAGGATATAATGGAAGTCATCCGTTCCAGGGTCAAACTGTCCCATCATAAAAGCTCTTTTGTTTATGAATGTTTTACTGACTTTCTTAATGGTCATATAGGGCTTTGACGAAGTCTCAAATAAAGTACAACGACTTGGACACAAAATGGCCCACTGAAAGTGTTTTTGTAAATAATATGTTCAACATGGCATCTGATTGGTCAAATGGATTAATGTAGCAGCCAGACGGAACCTTTTCGGTGTACCAATAACAATCAAGTATCAGTTGCTGTGTGATGGTTATCGTCACACTTTATTTCCTCTGGATAATTAGAATACAGTAATTGTTTGCAATGGTCACGTGATGTTGATGAAAACTAATTTCAAACGGTCCTGAAGGCAACACCAGAGTAGCATAGAGATAGGTATTATATAGATATAGTACACATAGTTGCAGTATTGACAGTTCTAGTTATATGTAGTAGTTATAGTACTTATATGGAGTTGAAACCAAAAGTTTACATACACTACCATATAAACTAACTTTTTTTTCTCACTTTCTGAAATGAAATTAGATTACACTTTTACTGTTTTAGGTCAGTCAGGATTGTATTCTGTTTGCTAAATGGCAGAATAATGAGACAATTATTATTTAGACATTTCATTACTTTCTTCAAAGTCAGACGTTTACATACAAAAGGGGTACGTACGATTGTAAGCCTGAGAGCACCATCCCATCCCATCCCATCCGTGAAGTTCAGTGGTGGCAGCATTCTCTTGTGGATCTGTTTTTTACTGCTGCAGGCACTGGTGCCCTTCACAAACTAGATGGCATCATCAGGAAAGCACATCTTTCGATAGGGATAGGGAGAATGTATTCTCTAGTTCCGTCCTTGCTGCCTTGGACCAGCTGCCTCCGTTTTAGCTAGCTCTCATCAATCATTTGCACACCTTTTTCCCATTCATTCTGCCACAGTCGCTTTCTGCCATGAACATTCGTATTGCTCCTCAGGCACAGCTATGGAAAGCCTGCTTCCGCAGAGATCATTGTCTCAGTGCAGTGCTCCAGCTATTTGCATCCACGATTCATGATGAACTGCAGGACTACAGTACTATGCAACTGCGCATATGCACCAAAACTATGTGCAGTGAGTCAAAATGGCGTCGGACATAAAGGCTAAACATCATGAAATATTTTGTTGTTGTTGTTTCATGCGTCGTGGCAGCAGTTGCAGCGCTTGTCAGACTACAGTAATATTAAGATTCGTTCTCATTAGAGTACGAAAATCCTCTTTCGATGATCGCTTTTACGCACCTATTGGAATCCCAATTCAGTGAACAGCCCTAGTAATAAATATGATAGATCTAGTCTTAATAGACATAATAGGCGGTGCACATACAAACTTTGGTCTGGTTCTCAAAAGAGCACCAGCGGTTGTTGCCTGGTGCTCGTTCTTTTTTCTCGACACACTGACCTCCCTTACAGTATGGGACCACACAATCAGCTGATTTGGCCCACTACCCTTGGGCAGCAGTCCCCAAACTTTTTCTTTGGACCACGGAATGATTTTTACGTAAACACGTAGCACACCGACCTCAGTCACCATCGCCTTCTGGCTAGTTGCACCGTTTGTGACCGAGTTTCTCATGTGCCTCACGTGAGCGGGTGAGGTCAGTTGAATTTAAAGGAACGAATCAGGGCGGCATGTGGACTTCCACCCTAATGAGGATAAGCCGTATGGAAAATGCATGGATGGAATGAATCTGTTCATTAAGTGATTCCATTCGCTTTCACTCAAAAGATGCTTGGTACGCAAATGTGCACTGACACAATCAAATCCGGTGCGCTTTTAATATTTTCAGTGTGCATGCGGACCTGCGCACCACTTATGTGCACCCTTGACAGTAGATGTTTAACAATTATATAAAGTTGTTGCTGTTGTTCTAAGATGTGTCATCAGGTTAGCACGATGGAGGCTTGCAGCATCATCAATGTCCTCAACAAGAAGCTGGCCTTCCTCTCAGGTACATCCACAAACATACACGGGCCCGCACACGCCCACACGTTGTTTCCGTAACAATGTGACTTAAAAGCATGTGTTGTTGTTATTTGAGGCGGTAAAGACCGTCGCAGTGGTCTGATCCTCAGCATCCCGCTGAGCTGCGACCAGACCAACATGGATGAGCTCAGTGACACACTAGACTATCTGCTCAGCATACCCAGGTACACGCACGCACACACACACACACACACTAGGATAGACTCATTGCACTGGGTTACAAAAATGTATTTTTTCGTAAGATGCCTATGTTTTTTCAACTGATTTAGGAGAATTTTGCCTTGCTGAATCTGAAAATGACATCTGTTTCTCTTGTTCAGGTCAGGTTTTTAAAAAAAATATATTTATGTAAGTTGTTAACAGTTTATTAATGAAATGTTACAAACTTTGCCTACTGTAAATTGACTAACAGACATTGATAAATGTAAGTACCAGTAAATTGAAAGTTACGTCATAATTGTTCAAAATTCAGGGCATGAGCCTCCGTTGATTTGAACCTGTAAAGCAAACACACCTGTACAAAAATATGTGGCCAAAGTTAACAAGGTTGACCTGATTGAGCAAAACCAATGTGATATTTGGATTCAGCAGATCAAAATTGTCATAAATCAGCTAAAAAATCTTGGACAATAAATTTGACCAGAGTTGTCAGCTGATAGTAAAGATTTTGATGTATAGTGGCATCTGCCTTTTTTTTTTTTTTTTAAATAAATCTCATGGCCGATAAGAGAGAAATTTAAAACTGGGTGAACTTTAGGGAACTATTTATTTTAAGTAATGTGTTCGGAGTGTGTATTATAGTACATGGCCAGTTTTCCCTTTTACTGCAAATGAATATCGGCTCTAGATATCGGTTATTGGCTTCCTTGACCACAAATAATCGATATCGGTATCGGCCCTGGAATTAAATAAGTAAATAAAGAAATTTGTCTTTCTCTAACACACGCACACACACATTCGCCAGTATCACACCACAACATAGTACCACACACAGCAGCCGGTACTGAACACACTATCCCAGAAGTTCTGAAAACATCCCAGAATATAGTAATAACAACACAGCAGTACATAGACAGTACCACTCACAACATACCTCTCACAAACACACCACAACATAGACAGCACTGCCTATAACACCCCACAACACATCACGCATAACATAGCACACAACAGAAACGTTCCACTCACACCACACACAACAATAACAGACCGTTGGCAGTGCCAAACACCACAGCATAGCTGTTACCACACATACAACACAACATCGGCAGTATCGCACAAGACATCCCAAAATATAGTCAGAACAACACACTAAAACGTAGCCTGTACCCCACAACATATCCAGTATCACACATAACATCGCACACAACATAGCAGTTGCTCTCAAACTTCACCAGAACACGGCCAATACCACACAGAACAACAACATAACATAGTCAGTACCACACACCAGAACATCGCTTGTACCGCACCAGAACACAGACAGTATCATGCACAGTGTACCAGAATAAGGTTAGTAGTACCACTCAGAAAAACATCAGAGCATTGCCAGTACCAGCACCGGAACATAACCAGGACCACACGCGTAATTGGGGAACTTAATTAATGACCCATAATGCAACGTGTGTGTGTGTCTCAGTGAGAAGTGTAAGGCACGAGGCTTCACTGTCATCGTGGACGGACGCCGCACTCAATGGAACACGGTCAAGATGGTGGTGCTTATGTTACAGGCACGTCCAGAGCTCATCATTAACATTTTTGCTTACCAGCCCATGTGGCGAGTAGTTTCCCAGAGTTTCTAGCCACAATTTTGTTGTTGGATAATTATGTTTAAAGAAAAGAACAAGAACAAGATTTACAGCACTTTTTAATGACCAGCTGAGCAACATTGTGTAAACAGTTGTTAAGAAGGGCTTATTTGTTGTTGATGTTACATATTCATCATTTCCAAGTAGTAGTAGACATTATGTGTGTTCATTCACCCTGTTTATTTTAGTTTTGTTCACTAACTGTTGGTTAATTTATTCAAACACAGTGAGTTTCATATTCTGGTTAATGGCCTGCCTTGTTGTCACTGAGTTTGTTCAATTTCGTGGCTAGTGACTGCTATTGCTCTTTGAAGTGATGCATATTTTCATTAAAATGTGGCAAGCGTCTTAACAACTGGCCGGCCACTCTTTCAGAACGTGATCCCGGCCGAGGTGTCGCTGGTGTGCGTGGTCAAGCCGGATGAGTTCTGGGACAAGAAGGTCACACACTTCTGCTTCTGGAAGGAAAAGGACAGACTCGGGTTTGAGGTTAGATGCGTTGACCAATCGTAAGCATTCACATCCATAGAGACACACACACATTTCCATCTTTTTATACAAACGGCAATTCCATTGACGTTGGGACGTTGTTTTTAAATTGTCAATAAAAACAAAATATAATGATTTACAAATACTTTTCAACCTATACCGGAATTTCTCTTGTGTATAATCCGCACACTTAAAATTGACCCAAAAATCAGCATAACCGTTCTATCTATGTATAATGCACACCAGTTAATTTCTAGCTATTCATATTTTCATGTTCAAAAAGTGAATGACTATCAGCATTTAATTAGGTTATTCATATAAATATTTTACTGTATGTGTGCATACATACAATTCCAGATGGTACTATCAATAATATTGTGTCTGAAGTAAATCAGATTTTTTTGTTTATTATTGTGGCGATGACATGCTCTACTGTAGTGACATGATAGTGATACTGTGACTTTAATGAAGAAGAGAAATTCCCAGCATACTGAGCATCATTGTAAATAGTTGTCAAGAATACTGTGTAATGTCAGTTGGTGTTAATTAGCCCCTAAATAATGTCAATAGACCTTATGTGTGTTTATCCCCGCTCTTCCTCTTGTTCTTGTCTGTTAACTATTGTGTGATTATTTTGCACTGTGAGTGTCGCTTCGCAACCGATGACCTGCCTTGGTGCCTGGTGCCTGGTGTGTATGATTCGTTGAAGGTAAGTTCGTCTTTGTTAAAGCTACAGTGCATCGTTCTCATTGATGCCCCTTTTCCATTGTACGGGTTCTCACCCCAACCAGCCTCGCTCCACCCCGTGTGGTCCCTTCTCCATAATACTTTTTCGAGGCCAAGCGGTGAACCTTTTCTGACCTGGTTCTAAAACGCAGGCCAAGGAGGGCCGTGACGGAACTGTCATCTGATTGGCCGACAGATGTAGTCGTTTCTTTAATCGTGGTGACTTGTTACTGTCACAATCATGGCGTCTAAAGGCATCCGCACACCGAGTGCCGCCGCCGAACCCGACTGAACTGTCGCGTAGTATGCGTGATTAGGTGACTGTGAGTGGCCGATCAGTCTAGCACTGGTTTTTGCCGATATTCAAAATTTTAATCGCCGTCTTAACGTCACCTCAGATAAGCTTTCCCTCACGGGGAAAACACATTTCCGGATTTAGCGAGACGCGGTACGCGAGCGTACGTGAGCGTCCTTTTAAATATCGGGTTTACTTTCACCACCATCTTCTCTCTTTAGAAACCTGATTCTTCCTTAACTATTAATCTTTTTATGGTTTAAGGAATGTGATAAAGTACAAGATACTGAATACACAGCATCAAATGGCTTCAAACAGGCTTGTCCGATCAGTGCAGTCTACTGACAATGGTTTTCTGAAGTGTTCCTGAGCCCACGACGTGGCAATATCCATTACGCAATGATGCTTGTTTTTAATGCAGTGCCCCCTGAAGGAGCGAAGGTCACGGGCATTCAGTGTTGGCTTTCAGCCTCGTTGCTTACAGGCACAGATTTATCCAGACTCTCTGAATCGTTTGATGATATTATTTTATACCGTAGATGATGCAATCTCTAAGTTCCTTGCAATTGTACAATGAGAAACATTGTTCTTAAACTGTTGGACTATTTGCTCGCGCAGCTGTTCACAAAGTGGTGAACCTCGCCCCATCCTGGGCGATGATTTGGAGATGGTCCTTTAATACCCAATCATGACATTCAACTCTTTCCAATTAACTTGTTCACCTGTGGAATGTTGGGAAAAGGTGTTTTATGAGTGTTTTATGAGTGTCTTTTTTTCCCCCCTGTCCCAGCTTTTTGGGAACATGTTGTGGGCATCAAATTCAAAATAAGAGACTATTTGCAAAAAAAAAAAAAATAAACAAAAATGCAAATAAAATAAAAACAATGTACGTTCATCAGTTTGAACATTAAATATCTTTTCTTTGTAGTGTATTCAGTTGAATATAGGGTGAAAGGGATTTGCAGATCATTGTATTCTGTTTTTATTTTTGTTTTACAAAACGTCCCAACTTCATTGAGATTGGGCTTTGTTAATTTATTTGGAACTACATACCAGGTCTGTGTGTTTGTGTGTGTGTGTGTGTGTGTGTGTGTGTGTGTGAAAGAAATAGTGGGTTATCATGGTGCTCCACAACAAGAAGAATGAGTGTATCAGTGATTGGTTGTCATAGTGACCCACTTCTTTTCATGTGTTGCTATGGTAACTGGACAGATCGTCTTGCGCATCCCAGAATGTTCCTCACTTAATCCCGTTTTTCCCGTGCACACTACACTAACTACACTGCACATGACATCGTTGTACTTAATGTTGTCGCACTTCCTGTCAGGTGATCCTGGTGTCAGCCAATAAGCTGACTCGTTACATCGAACCCTCACAGCTCACTGACGAATTCGGAGGAAGTTTGGACTACAACCACAGCGACTGGCTCAGCAAGAGACTGGTCGCCGCTACAAAACATTATTCATTTATTTATTAAATCGGCATGTTACCATGGCAACTCAACCTCGTTTGTGTGTGCGTGTGCCTGTGTGTGTGTCAGGTGTTTGAGAAGTTCACCAAGGAGTCCACTTCACTGCTGGACGAGCTGTCAATCATCAACGACAGTGACAAGAGCACCCCCCTTGACAAGTACGTACATGTGCGCGCACACACACACATACATCTGAAGCAGTAGTTATGACGTATGTGCGTGTGTAGGTCAGCTGATGTCCTCCTGCCATCCTTTGATCCAGAGACGGTCCTCCAGACAGGTAAATGGCAGCTTTGTAATTTGTGTGTGTTTGAGTGTGTCCATACATGTTTTGTGTGTGTGTTTATTTATTTGTCCTTGCATGTATGTGTGTGTATTTTTTGTACGTCGGCATCTGTCTGTGTTTTGTGTGAGTGTTTGTGTCTCTACGTATGTTTACGTGCACGTGTGTCAGGTTGTGTGTGTGTGTTTGTGTGTGCCTTAAAGGGGTCTTTGTTGTCTTAGTTGATGGTGCCATCTTCCTCCTTCCTCTCAGAGTGACACACAAACACACTTTCTTCTGTGTGCATGTGCGTGTGTAGGTCATGAGTTGCTGTCTGAGCTCCAGCAGCAACGTTTTAACGTCTCTGAGGGGGGAGGAGTCGGAGGAGGCACCAGTGGAGGGAGTGGAGGACAAGGAGGTGAGGAAGCTCAATCTGACACTAACACGCTAATGCTAACCGTGTTAACAAAAGTGCACCACATAGAGACAAGATAGCACCGCACACAAGAACTTAGTACCAGACATAAGAAAATAGCCATATAGCTGGTACCAGCCATGCAAAACACAACAGCCAGTAGTACACACAACACACTCGAAAATAGCCAGTACTACAGGTACATCTCAATAAATTACAATAGTGTCAAAAGCTTAATTTAGTTCAATTCAAAAAGTGAAACTCATAATTATACTGTAGAGATGTGCTACAGACACTCAGAGTGAATTATTTTCATTTTGTAATCTATACAGTGGAACCTCAATAAAACGGGCACCAATATCACAGATGGTGGATAAAACAAACCGTCGGGACTGAACAATATGTTTTCCATTTTTCACTTAAAATGCCGTTGACAAAGTATTTGAGTACGGAAATAAATGGACTACTCTACCATATTCGGTACACACCGCACAACATAACCAATGTCACACATAGAGTGACTGTCCTAACCAGAACATAGTCAGTAGTGCTACACACAAGAATGTAGCCAGTACCCCAGAGACAACACCAGAACATAGTCAGTACCACAGACTACACCAAATAAGTTATTTTGTGCTATACTGACATCAATATGTAAAATCGTAGGGTTCGTTGGACTTTAATGGTGGATATTTCTGATTTGACAAGCTTAGTAGTCTTTGACTTATTATGTAAAACAAGTTTGGGATGGGGTGATTAAACATTTTTAGAATAAATTATTCTAGCGGTGGCACGGTGAGGGCGACTGGTTAGCACATCTGCCTCACAGTTCTGAGGAATGCGGTTCATGCGTGGTAGGTTGATTGAAGACTCTAAATTGCCCATAGGTGTGAATGTGAGTGTGAATGGTTGTTTGTTTCTTTGTGCCCTGCGATTGGCTGGCAACCAATTCAGGGTGTACCTCAGCTCTCACCCGAAGATAGATAAAATGGATGGATGGATGGATGGATTATTCTCGCAAGTATCCCATTGATTATGTAATCAGATCAAAATTTATTTTGTATTATTAAACAACAATACCAACACAACATATACATGTTAATTGGAGGTATTATTTTTGTCCACATGGGGTCACCATCCTCACATTTTACATTGTAGGATCTGTGACTTTTATTGCGTGCTGCTTTAAAAGGCGAGGCCTGGCCTGGTGAGTGACGTGGGAGTCAAAGAAAGAGTTTAGATGTGGCTGTTGACTCAGGAGAGGTTGCCTGTTAAGTGGCTAACTTGTTAGCCTGTCTGCACATTGAGGCCCTGGGCATCAATTCTGGCCGTGCAACCCGTAATGTGCTTCTTACATGTTTATTTTGTTACTGTATTTTCAATAAAGTGATTGTAAGTGCACTGGCGGCGGTGTCTACCCTTGAGCACTTGTGGAAGGATTACAATTTGTTCTAAATAGTGGTGGTAGGCTATATTAAATTAGCTAACAGTGTTTACGTTAGGCTATTGTAGACATGCTGTTTGTGTTCTAGTTCTGCTTTTGGAGTACACACATTGCCACAGTAGTTCTTCCAATAATCGTCCTCATAAAGTAATGTTTCTGTCGTACATAATTGTTGAAAAGCATGTGTTGTCTACAGAAGTGGGTCACACCCACATCCCTGATCAAATCCTGGTCTGTCAACTTCTTGGCCTGCGTCCACTTATCCTTGTTCTTCTTTTCCCGGCGTTTTCCCGCAGTGCCAACATGGCGTCCGATGGAGGAGGAGCTTCTGGCTCAGCCTCAGGTGATGAAGCTTCTGGACTCCCTGAGGGAAAAGTACACACGCTACCAGGAAGTTTGCAGACAACGCAGCAAGCGGTTGCAGATACACGACGTACATGCCAAAGTCATGCAGGTGACCGCGCGCACATGCACGCTGGTGGCTGTCTTGGAGACAAGCCCGGTGTTGGTTGCCATGGTAACGGCACCATGTCAGTTGCTAGCCTAGAGGATTTGCTGCTGTCCTACTTTTTGTCACACATGACAGCGTGCATTACTTGACATACTCGTAGATTCAAATGTATTTGATGCATTCAAAAACATCAATACAGAAAATATGAAAATCTTTACAGTCACCATAAATTTTTTTAATGATATAAAAATAAAATACAATCTTCACACTCATAAAACCAATGATAATATAATACAATAGACAAAAAAATATTAAAATAAAATCACACTAGGAAATAAATCAAAACAATATAAAAAGATATGCTTTACTAAATATCTTCACATTCAAGATAATTACAATATATAATAAAATCAATACAAATAAAGTTCACACTCAAAAGAAATAGAAAATACATAAAAATAAATATAACAACAAAGCAATCATGCTCATGAAAATATAAAATAGAAAAATAAACACAAAATATCACTCAAAATAAAAGAGACATAAAATACAAATTAATCACAATATTTAAAATAATATAATACAGTAATATAAATTAAACTTAAAATAAACAATGCCAAGCAAAGCAAGAAATATCACAAATTATCACAGTAATAAATAAGTGTCAAGGGTGAAATAAGGTAAATTAAATACATAGTAATGGAAATAAAAAGTAAAATAAAAGAAATAATTTAACAATTTATCACACGAAGAAAAATAAATACAAAAATATGAAATACTAATCACAATGAATTATAGTAAAGTAAATATACAGTCAGAAAGTCAACAAAGCAAATATTAATAAATTATCACACTTATAAAAATAAGTAAAATTACATGAATGGAAATATAAACAAACACAATCATCCCTCATAAAACGAATAGGAAATATATTAAGTAAGTACAATACCACAAATTGAAATACGAATTACAATCGTCACACGCATAAATATAAAACATCTCATAAAAATGTGAAATAAATTGTGTGCGTGTGTGTGTTTGTTTATGTTTGAGGTGGTGACATGGCTGCAGGGTCCGGGCTCGGAGCTGCTGAAGACCCACCAGGCCATCGGAGACTCTATACGGGCGGCGCAGGCGCTGCAGCAGAAACACGAGGAGATTGAGAGTCAGCACAGCGTACGGCTAACACACGTACACACGCGCAAATAAACACACAAACACACACAAAATAACCTTGTCCTGCGTCAGGAATGGTTTGCGGTGTACGTGGAGCTAAACCAGCAGATAGCTGTCCTTCTCAATGGCGGAGACGATGATGAGGAAGAAGCCGGTGAGCTGAAGGCTCTGCAACAGCAGCTCAGCGACGTCTGCTACCAGCAGGCGGCACAGCTGGAGAGCCGGCAGAACGTCCTGCAGGCCGCGCATACCTTCCACGCCGCTACACAGGAGGTAGCTTAGTAAAGCATAGCCTAGCTTACGTTATTTTTACTTGATTTAGCTTGGGTTACTGTCTATTTTACTGACTGTTTTAGTTGATCTTAGTTTAGTGTAGCTAGCTTCGCTTATTTTATCTTAAGTTAAGTGTAGCTACCGTAACTTAGTATAGCTTATTTTAACTTATATCTGTTTTAGTATATAGTGGGCCCCCCATATTCGCAGTTTTGCATTTGCGTAATTCACCAATACGAATTGCGTTTTTCGCATGTATTTGTGTGTGTGTGTGTGTCCCCTTTGTTATT